>NW_017535063.1:144270-163674 GCF_001853355.1 Bactrocera latifrons | reverse complement strand
AAAAAAAAAAAAAAAAAAAAAAAAAAAAAAAAACAAAAAAAAATGCACCGGTGAAGGGTATATTAGCTTCGGTACAGCCGAAGTTAACCTTTTTTGCTTGTTTTTTTTTTGTTTTGTTTTAAGAGAAATTCTAATCAATATTTTTTTTTACTTTTTTGAATAACATAATTGCACAAAAAATATGAACATCAGGTAGACCTACCACGTGTATCAATGTAATGTAGGACTAGGTAATTGGATTTTCAAGCATTGTTCTTTAACTTGAACCAATCTAGGAAAATGAACAAAATTTTATTGATTCAGTGAAGTGGTATAGCCCACGATTTTTTCTCTTATTTTTTATTGGCACTGCTTACTCGTAATCGTTCTTCTTGTTTAAGGCGAATTGGAAATTTCAAATGTTGTCAGGTCCTTCTCCACACGGTATTTCCAACAGAGTAGAGGTTTTTCACTTCTACGGCTTCCCTCGGTGGATAATGCGTCGTGCACTTTCAGAATTGAATACATATATACATTTCGTACAGCTCATGGTTTCATCGAATGCGATATTCGCCGTGGCCAATGCGCAAAGGACAATAAATCTCCCGCAAAAATTTTTTCTCGAACACTCCAAGATGAAATTATTTACGACTTCGAAGTTATGATTGTCAACAGTGATGTGGGAGCCAAGTCGCCAATTGCGATGACTGTTTGTTTGATGACAGGACATATTTCGTCTTGCCCTCGTTCACTACCAGACCCATTTTCTACCTTATGCAATAGTTACCATAGTCTGCACTTTTAAATACACTATTGTTATCAGCATCTATACAATAACAGCTTAGAGTTGTCAACTCAGACAAAATTTTGCATATGTTTCAGATATGTGAATGGGAACGACGAGAAAAATAAACTTAAGAGGTTATTTGCATTGAAAGTGAAATTTATTTTCGATCTAACATAAATTTTGTATTTATCTAAATTTAATTTTGGTATTGCTGTTTTTCTGGTCCCAGACAAATTAAATTTCATAATTTATACACTTAATGGTATTTAATTCGGTTTCTTACTTTCCTGTTTGCACTAAGTATTTTGTCAGCTTATATTCATTCTCGTGGCCACGCAAACCTTACCACTATACCTTCTTAAACTTTTACTCGAATTTTTTCCATCGTTTGCGATGTTCTTAAATTTTTTTTTTATGTGTTTACAACAATTGTTTTTAATTTATTACGTTTCATGAGTAAAACACAAATTAGTTTTTCCGTGCTTATACAAAAGGGGTTGATATTATTGTTTTTAAAGTGAAAAAAAAAGAATATTAATTTTAAGTAAAGTGTAAATGAAATTAAATTAGAAAAATAAAAAAAAATTAAATATGCGCAATATTTGAAAAATTTTAGTGTTAAGCGTGGCCACGAGTGTATAAATGTTTATGCATATATTTAATTATTACTGGAATCCTTGTGCTCATTCCATACTGTTATCTGCATTTCACAAATAATTTCTTAATTAAACCGTTGCTATTAGCAGTGGATTTAAATTCATTCATTTGCCACTAATTCTGTATTTCCATTTCATTTCTTATCATTTACTTTGCTTTCTTGCAATACAATTTTACTTGTCTTTTGCATTAGCGCGATTCCTCATCTCTGTCTTTTTCTCTGTCTTTTTCTCTATATCTTTCCCCTTCCCCGTTTTTGATTTAGATAATATTTAATTAATTTTTCGTGCAATCATTACATTTTTAATCACACTTTACTTTAGTTGAGCTCAGAGCTTTCACGTATATTTCTGTGAAAGCTTCAGGGTATGCGACATTTGTCAGTTGAAAAGTGAAGTGAAAAATATTTTTTAAATAAAATGAAAAAGAAAAAATAATTTGTCATAATATTGGGTAAAAGGAAATTCATAATAATTATCAGGTTAAATTTTTCTTTAAATTACATTTTTTTGGGGAATTTTGAAATACTTTGAACCCGTTCCGTTAAAAGGATTCTCGATGCCATTGTATAATTATACTGAAAATAAAAAGTCATTCTCAATGAAATTATCGGAAACTCAATGTACAATCGTGCTACAGAATTGGTTCAGAGTTGAAGCTTTTATACAAAAGTTTGTCCAAAAAGCTCGTAAGCTTTCATACAAACATCTTTCATAAAGCTCCGAAGCTTAAATACAAACATGTTTCAAAAATGTTCGAAAGCTTCCACACAAATTTTTTTTTAAATAGCTTAATCTAAGGTTCGAAAAAATTTTCTAATAACTACTGAACTCAATTCTGCGGTTAAATATGAAAGCTTTTCATGATTCTGATTTATTTTAAATTTTGTTTGATTTTAAATGTCAAAAGATTCCTCATAGAAAATAGTTCTAAAACGAATTTAGTAAGATCCCTTGCTGATCATCACAAAAATCATTTTTAAGTAGAGGCGGCTGTGGTGAATTGGGCCCAGGTCGGGTAGCTGTCGTTTTCTGTACCCCTCACTAGAATATAGAGCGTTAAAGCTCTCACTTTCGACGCTAAACGTTTACTATTTGTTTCATTATTTAAGATCATAATTCACTTAATATAATTTTAATCGTGATTGTAGAACTTTTTGTTCTTTCCCAGTTCCTTCTCAACCGAACGTTTTTGAGATACAAACTCCAACGAGCTTTACTTTCATTATAGTTTTAGCAACTACTCATTACTTTTCCATCCAATTACTCCGCTCAGTAATCAGTAGTGAGGTATCAGCTACTCATCTAATGAAAAACACATCTTAACCTCACAAATTAACCACCTCTGTGACTTGCGCTATGTGAACGCTTCATCACCACACACTTGCCTATACCTTTCAACACCTTTCGTCTCGATGAAAAGTGCGAAGTGTAAGACCGACGACTGAAGAGTAACTTTTAACTACATCGAAGCTCAATAGTTTCGTTTCACCGGCAAAAGTTTCGCAACATCACTTGGAATTAAATGAAACAACAGAAAGTAAACGACGCAGTGGACAAGCCGGCTAACTGCAAATAGAATTACACTGCAAAGTCAAGAATGAACTTGAAAGTGGAGAACCAAAAGCGAGTAGCAGGTTGTGAGAGGGAAGGGGGCACAACTAATGAGTGAGAGCAAATTTTGCTGGCATGAGCAATGCTTAAGTGCGTCCAACTGTCAGCGCAAGTAGCAAGCGGCAAGTTTGTAGTTGTGCCAGGTGATGCGACCGACAGGCCGGAAAGACGCAAAGCAGCGCGTCTTCGAAGTGCTTCGGAAGAGTGTGCACTTAAACAAAAGTAGCTGGCGAAAAAGTCGGCAAAAGTAACAAACTGAGAAATTAATTATTAATTTTTATTTGGCCAACAGACCACACAAATCGGCCCGCCGAAGTGAAAAGTAATGATGAGCCGACAGGACTTTGCGGAGTAAGTGTTGGCGCGAGCGAGAGAGTGTGAGTTATAAGTAAGTCTGAGCAGAAGTAGGAGTGTGAACTTAAGACTTTGCGCGCGGTGGAAGCGGCGTCACACCGGCAGGACATCATTGCCGCTGCGGTAATTAAAAATTTCATGATTAGATATTGTGGTGGCGGCGATGAATCCCGTGGTGATGCTGAGCGAGAAAAGCAACAAAACTATGTATTCGCATTAAAATGTGTTGGTGTGTGTGTGTGTGTGTGAAAGAGGTGTGAGCGGTTGCTAATACATTGACGTGGCAGTAAGCAGCGAAGTTTGTCGCAAGAGCAGTAAGGATGTGGGTAACTGATTTGTGTGCGTGTGAGTATCCAGTCGCTGCTCAAACTTTTTAAATACTTCTGCACTTCTCCAACAGCAGCAGCATTACTTAATGCTTTCCAGGCGTTGAAGGAGAAGAGTCACTTTGCCTTGCCGCCCTTTCGTGAGAGAGGGGCGCTTCCACTTAGTTTGCCACATGCAGCAGTCGCTGCATTAAAGCTATCTAAATACCGATGCGGGAAATTACTTTTTAGCTTTTAAGCCGCTAAAACTTTTCAGCATGCAAACGTTTCTATTAATATTTAGCCTTTAAGAAATACTAAAAGACTTTGCACTAATCATTTTCTTACCTTTTCTCGCTCTCCCTTTCTTTCTCATTACAGGTATGTGACATTGCATGTGCGTCCAAATACATCACCCTGTACTTAGCCGCGCTGACGTCTTAATGAGTAAATATGCTAGAATGTATGTTTTCCCTTCGTAAGTACTTGCTATTAAAGTTAGGCGCTCATCTGCTTCATATTTGTAGGCATGTGCAAACTTTATGTTGACAGCTTTTTATGCGCCCAAACTTATTTGTGGCAGTTTGTAAATTAAATAAGTAAATATGTATTTAACTAGTTATTTATGACTTTACATACACACGTGACGCTCTTTTAATGTGTGACGCTCTGACGCCTTTAATGTGAGTGTGTGCATAACCTATGCGCTCATTAAGAAAGAGTTACGAGTGTGTTTTGTAGGGATGGAAGCCCCGTAAGAAATTGATCACATATGACGCGGACTGTTTCATTTACTTGTCTCATGTCAGTTTTTCATACACGTTGGTTAATGTAGATAGCGAGATGTAGCGGAGGAACTCAAGCTTTCATATGTATCGAAAGAAAACATTTTGCTTAATTTTTTGGTTACGAAGAGTTAGACTCGCGGCTGAAAATTTGATTGAAGGTTTTGCAAAAACGAGATCGTGCAGGAATCGAATTAAGATGGTCGACAAAATGGTTGATGAACTTTCTCAAGCATCTCTGTTACGGCCTCTCCTCAACCTCACAATCAACAAATGCATGTTTGCTCTTAACGAGCTACAGCATATTTTTTCTAAAGGATAGAGAGAGGATAAAACATAGATATGGAATACGCTTTCCTGATAAATTTAGAGGCAAAAATAATAAACATAGAGGTAGGAATCAAAATAAATATTCAGATATTGCGATAGAGAAGTAAAATTGTATGAGAGAAAAATGTGGTTTTAAGCAGAGCTTGTAACAGAGATATTGATGTAGAAAGCTAAGGATAAAAATAAATATAAAAAAATAAAATATAAATATATATATATATAGAAATATAAAGATAATACTAAAGATAAAGGCATAGACAGAGACTGAGATAAGTACAAAGATAAAGAGAGGAAGGGGCAGAGACAGAGACAGAGGCAGAGACAGATACAGAGACAGAGGTAGAGATCGAGATGGAGGTTAAGGGTTAGATTAAGATCGAGGTTTCGGTTGAATTAGAGGTTGAGGTTGAGATTGAAATTCAGATTAAGATTAAGATTGAGTTTGAAAGTAAGATTAAGATTGCGATTGCGATGGAGATTGAGGTTAAGATTGACATTGAGATTAACTTTGAAATAGAAATTAAAGATAGAAATAGAGATAGTTATTGATGTAAAAGTAGAGGTAGAGCAAGACGTACATATGTAGAAATAAAACATGTGTGCAAAGTTTTATTCCGCTATCATCATTGGTTCCTAATGTATATATTCAGAGGAATTCAAAATAGCGTTATATTGGAAGAAGGCGTGGTTGTGAACCGATTTCACCCATATTTCGTACATGTCATCAGGGTGTTAAGAAACTATTGTGTACCAAATTTCATTGAAATCGGTCGAGTAGTTCCTAAGACATGGTTTTTGGTCATTAAGTGGGCGACGCCACACCCATTTTCAATTTTTAAAAAACCCTGGGTGCAGCTTTTTTCTAATATTTCTTCCGTAAAATTTAGTGTTTCTGACGTTTTTTGTTAGTCGGTTAACGCACTTTTAGTGATTTTCAACATAACCTTTGTATGGGAGGTGGGCGTGGTTATTATCCGATTTCTTCCATTTTTGAACTGTATATGGAAATGCCTAAAAAAAACAACTCTATACAGTTTGGTTGACATAGCTATAGTAGTTTTCGAGATATGTACAAAAAAGTTAGTAGGGGGCGGGGCCACACCCACTTTTCCAAAAAAAATACGTCCAAATATGCCCCTCCCTACTGCGATCCTTTGTGCCAAATTTCATTTTAATATCTTTAGTTACGACACTTTATAGGTTTTCGGTTTTCGCCATTTTGTGGGCATGGCAGTGGGCCGATTTTGCCCATCTTTGAACTTAGCCTTCTTATGGAGCCAGGAAATACGTGTACCAAGTTTCATCATGATATCTCAATTTTTACTCAAGTTAGAGCTTGCACGGGCGGACTTACGGACGGACAGACAGACATCCGGATTTCAACTCTCCTCTTCACCCTGATCACTTTGGTATATATAACCCTATTTCTGACTCTTTTAGTTTTAGGACTTACAAACAACCGTTATGTGAACAAAACTAGAATACTCTCTTTAGCAACTTTGTTGCGAAAATATAAAAAAACTAGTTTCTCTCGTCAAGCATGGAAAGGGCTTATTTGTTTCATGTAAAGAAATTTTTTGTTGAATACTTACAAAAAAAAAAAAAAATCTTAGAACTTGACCGTTTTGGGCAATTTTTATAGAATACAAAACTGTGATGTTTTTAGAATTATTAAATACAATAATATATAAGTTTGTCACAAAACTATAAGCATCAAATCTACAACTTAATCACAGCAAAATAATAACAAGATTTATACGAGTGACCGTTGACCTTACCCCCTAATGCGTTGACGCTAAATTCAGCTTTATTGCACGTGGTGTCGTAGAGCAAAGATGAATGTCGCTATTAAATGCTAGAAAATATGTACAGCTGTAATAATAATTACATGGCCAGGGCAAAGGCAACATATTAATTCCGGGCTTTTATGCAGCGCCAAACCAACAGGCGGCAGATTCCATTATCATTGCCTTAATCCAAGTGCCAGCTATGCCATTAACGGCAAGAAAACACACACACCCACACGTGAATATGTGGCATTTATTATTATTAACATCATAACTACTGAGAGGTTATTAACAGCACCTGCACACAAGCACACACACGCAGAGTCGGTGATGGCTTGCGTAAGAGCGAAATATCAAAGTTTGATGACATTCATCAGCAAACAAAGTATGTAACTAACCTAATATCAGCGTACAAAGGTTATGTGCCCGTTAAGTTGAAGTAAAGATTTAAGGGACATACTTTTGGGCGCAGAAATGTCGTAAACACACTAATACGTATGTATAAACGGTGGTGTGTGTGTGTGTTGTTATTTATAGATGTTATATACGCGCTTGTTTACTTGCGCTTGCCTTTTACGCACTCCCATTATGGCTGCGCGTACGCAGGTGTAGCATACTTTTGTGAGTCGGCCGAAATGCTGTACACGTGGGCGTAAACATAAAGGATTTCGTTGTTTCATGATTGAGATACATAGTATATGCTCATTTGTAAGACGTTGTAATAAAGTAAAATGTTGGCTGGTTGGCTAATGCATTTGTCAACGCCTACACACATACTAATGCTGGTAGCAAGTGCTTTGCTGTGTCTTCAGGTGGCACGCCGATGAAATTCCTAATTTAATATTCTTAACTTATTTAAGCCTCTTTACCAAGTTTTAATTCAGTTTATTCTAATACTGTGCACTTGCTTCGCTGGTACACCGCTGCGTATGCGTAAAATTTTATGTTGCCAAATGTATGGACAACTTTACTTTTTTCTGCTCTGTGTTACTTTTGTTATGCAATTATTTATAAAGAACTTTGGAACTATTTTTACTTCAGACATTTCATGAAACAAAAATTTATGGCATAACATTTTTAATTTCTATTTGATTTAAATTATTGACATAATTCTGTAAATAATATGATATAAAGAAGACTCACGACACTTTATGTTACTGATAATTGTTAAAATTTTGTATTAATATTTAATTAATTTAGATTAAATAACTTTTGAAATATTTTTTACTACAAATACATATGTCATGACATAAAAATTTATGGCATACCAGTTTAAGTGTAAAATTTTGATTTTTGTTTAATTTATGTATTTTTGTCTAAATTTAAATTAAATATATTTAAAAATATTTATATCACACATACATATGTATATATGTCATGACATAAAAATTTGTGGCATACCATTTTAAGTGTAAAATATTCCTAATCATTATAAAACTATAATAAAGTCTTATCTTCGACTTCAACTAAAAATAATCTGTTTAAAATTAGTATATTAAATAAGTAACACATATGGGCAATAATACACATATTATTGAGTATTAATCACTAAATAACGTTATTTGTATTTTTGGATTATTTCCAGAGAAGAAATCGCTTAAAGGCCTCTGAAAAAAAATTATATTAAATGTAACTTACTTCTATCACCAATTTCCTTCCACAAAATGTTTTTCTCTCCAAAAAATATACTTTAAAGCCAATTTTATCATTAGTCAAATGCTGAAAATCTGAAATCTTCTTCAGGCTTATCTCAACACATGCCATCTCACAACTCACTAGTATTTCCAAAATTTAATTCAACGTTCTTGACACTGCTCTCATACTTCAACCGTCTGCAAATTCTTATTGTCTGTATACTTATATACACCGTATACATATGTATATATGCATACATTTTGTCACTTTATTGTCTGATAATCATTATCGCCATCATCACCACAATCGAATCGAAAGCATCCATTCACTCAATTTAATTCCATTCCATTCATTTTTCTTTGGCACACAACCGTCAACGTCTGGCAGCGCTGCTTAGAGTATATACACACACGTATGTATGTATAACAATGTTAGAGTATACAGTTACTTTTCCACTTACAATCGCACTGTTCTTCGTGCTGCTGTTCTCAAGCACTATTGTCATTTATACTGAGCAACACTGAGTAGTCGGAGGGTGGCAGCATCAGCAGTCGAAAATCCCAACCACAGTTGTATCAATGTCACTCAGTGTTTGTCTTTTATTGCTACTATTTATACTTTTGTGTAAGCAAACATTTCAATTCCTGCATAAGTATGTATATACTTTCCTTAGTGACATGTGCGCATGTGTGCGTAAGTTCGCTAAAATTCAATACGAAATACTCGAAATGTGTCATTCAAGTGTCTGCTATTTCTCAACTCAACAGCTATTATTTTTTATCTTTTGGGATATAGTTTGTAGGTTTTGACCGTTAGTATGCTTGCGAAAGCGTTTTTTTTTTTACACCCCCTTGTTGCTAAAGTTTTCAAGTTCCCAAATATATTAGCAGTTATGTCACAGCATGCAGACAACATAGCCAGTCATAGCCATATTATAAAACTACATATGTATGATATATACATATGTACGTATGCATGTCTTATGTGTATGTATATAGTCATACAGGCATTCAATCACTCAATAGTATTAATGACAATTGATTATGTGACGCATTGTAGGCAAAGATTTTCAATAAAACTTCGAGACAAGCGATATGTTGCAATGAAGAATGGTACCAGTGTATTTGTATTGGTTGTTTTGACGCGAAGCGTATTATGACATATAAATACATACATATGTATACACATATGCTGGAAATGTTTTGCTATGATAGACAGCTTTTATTTAGCACTACATTTTCTGTAGATTGATACGTGCTTTTACTTTCATATTTAGTAAAAATGTTTCTACATATTAATATTTTTATGGTATGACATTTATTTTATGATATTGTTAAACAATTGTTAAATAGTTTCATATTTTTAAATCGATATCTATTATTTGAGTTAAATGTCTTGACATAATTAATGGCAAAACATATATGTTATGACATATTGTATACAAGTTCTTGCTTTTCTTATTGTATATTTTGTGTCGAAATAATAAGTAAAAACATTCCATTTATAAATATTGACGTAGTTTATGGTAAGACATTTATGTTACGATATTTTTATATACATACATAAATGCCTTAATTTCTTTTTACATATTTACATTTAGCTGAAACTTACTTGTGTTTATATATAGTAATATAATTCATGTTATGCCATTTATGGATAATAAAAATAAAAATATTTATGTTATGCCATAATTAATGTCGTGAAACCTTATGTTATGCTATAAAATATGAAATATTATTAAATGTTATAAACACAGTAAAAGTGGACAACTCTGTTAACCGGACGAAACAACTGTACCCGCCAGTATCCGCTTATAGAAGATTTCATTGTAGATACAAAAATATCGTATATTCGCGGAAAATATTAATGAATTTAAAAAACGCCAAAGCTAACTATATTTGGGAAAAATTTTCAAAAATGGCAATACATAATTTATGTACGAATTTTAGAAAGTACAAATTTATGTCATGCCATTATATATTCGTAAAAAATATTAACGAACTACCGAAAATGTCAAAAATATTTACATTTTATACAAATTTTCGAAAATAGCATACAAATAAAAGAATAGCATACAATTTATGTCATGCCATTTTATGTTATACCATAATATATGACATACTGAATTCAATAAATTTTGAATTCAATAAATTTTACAATTAAATTTAATAAAACTACAACGCACACAATTCTTACAAAATTTCGCACAGCCACATTTGTCACAAAATATGAATTGTTGGCATGATTTAGTAGCTATTAATTATTGATACGTTTTCATGGCAATTAATTCATAAATAAATTTATACACTTGCACACATGTAACTTTTCACAAAATGCATAATTATCACACACACACATTTTCAATGCAATTTTAAATATTACTAACCTTTTATAGTCAATTTGTAAAGTCATTTATAATTTAGAGACCTGCAACAACAACAACTGCAAAAGCAGGCGGCAATACGCGCATAAACAATCGAAATTCATTAAAGTTTTTCGCTGTGCCGCGGTCATCAGCAACACTTTATTAGGAGCAGAGCGCCAGCGCGTTGTAATTGCGCGGCAACTTAATTACAGTTTAAATAGAGCAAATTGCGCCTGTTGCGTATACGCCATGGCATGCTGCGGCCACGGTTGCGGTGCCACCGCAAAAAAGACGCAGCAATAAGCGTGAATGCAGTTCTTCGCGCAATAAAACTTCAAATAACTGTAAAAAATATGAAATTGAATATGCAAAATTAATGCAAATTGTAAATCACTTCAAATTACAATCGAATAATAATTGCTGCAAAAAGTATTTAAAGTCAACACGAATGCGCGCTGGTATTGGTGCTGCCTTAAAGCAATGAGTTTTTTGTAGCTTTCGCCATTTACAAATCGCTTTTTATGCATAAATCAATTTAATTTGGTGCTGCACTTAACTACATAAATATAATTGACGCAACTGATTTGCTTTTGTTGGTTAATTGTTTATTTGCTGAACTTATTTCAATACTTATTTTTATTCATTTATGCCAACTTGGCTGCGGGAGTTTGTATATATTTTTAACCAGCTCAAAATTATCTGCAAAAAAACGGAAAATTGTGCTTTTATGCCATGCTTAATTACATTGATACTGTATTATGTTTTTAATGAAATTATTGCTTATGTGTGTGTGTAGGCTTGTCGATTTTTTCTGCTAAATTTCTTTACTGCACAAGTTTATTTTTTTTTATTTTTTATTTATTTTTTTTTTTTTTTTAATTAGTAATTACAATAAGGGTTTTTTATTTTTTTACCGTGTTTCAATATTTTATATGGCAGTCAGTTTTGACTAGATACAGGCAATTTCATTTTTCTAATTTAATGGAAATATTTTGGTATATTTATATAAGGAATTAGCAATTATAATTAATGGATATAATGAGGCAGCAGCGCTGCAGGCGTGGCAGATTTTCAAATGAAACAACTCTTTGTGCATGTTAATTTTTATTAAAATAATGTAGAAAAGTAAACAGTTACATTTATAATACTCATGAGTTGTGTTTACTCGAAATTTTTGGAACAAGTCTAAATGTACGGGATTTTTGTATGCAAACTTACATATCTACCTTCAATTCAAAGGGCCCGAAAAAGGGCGATTTTTGAGAATTTAAGAGGTAACATGGGTTTGCGGGTTTCAAAAAATCGCATTTTTTTAATTACTTTATTTAAGTCTATAATATTTCTAGAATATTGTCCCAAATTTTCAAATATAAATTTTGATCAGAGTAATAGGTTTGGACTTTGACGAAGGATTTTTTTCGCCATTACAAGTATTTGAAAAAACTTTGCCATAATCCAATTTTAAGTTTTTTCCATTTCTCCAAGTTCTAAGGTTTCAACTAAAAAATATGGCCGATTTTAATATATGTTTTTTTTCCAAAAACTTCAGAATTTCTTTCCTAACAGTGTATGTTTGTAGAAAACCTTTTTTTTTTTATTGTTTAATTTTTTATATGAGCAAAACATTTTTGAAAAAAGGCTGTTTTTTAAACCCTTAAAAAACGAAATAATTTAACACGTTGACAGAAAAGTTCATAATCCAACATAGAAAACATATTTTTTTCGATACAATTTGATTTAATTCTCATACCGTTTTAATAAAAAATATGATTGTTATTAGTCTCAAAATAAAACTCAGACTCATTAATGCTACATTTCTTTAGCACGAGCATTCTTTTGAGATATGAGAACAGGAAGTAACCACTGGGGGACCCAGTTTTCAATGAAAATTATACGGACGCCATAGCTTTGCTTTCTTTTCATATTTTTTGCGTCTTTCCACGCTTTGGAACAGGTTCCTCGGGTGCAGTTTGCTCGGGCGGATTTCGATTGGACTTAGGAATGAAACGATGGAGCCACATTTCATCTATTGTTACATAGCGCCATAAAAATTTGTTTTTATTACGCTTGTCGTTATTTTTGATGAAAAATAAGCTCGCCACCCTCCCTTGCACAGAGCTTTCTCCTACACAAATATTCGTAAATGATATGATGTACACACTCAGTAGATTAGAGTGCCTGCTATCTCGAACAGCTTCAACTTCGGGCCCTTCAAAAGATATTTTGTGGATTTTTTTCATATTTTCATAGGTAACAGGTATTTTAATAGGTCCAGCTACTGTGTTCACCGTCTTCGGTGCCTATTTCACCTTATCTAAACTTGCAGCGTTCGGAAGCTCGTCAAATTTTTGTTACAACTGTATTTTTTGACTTTCAAAGGCAATATTTTATCAATTTTTATCCAGTATTTGCACAATAACAAAAGTTACTTCACTCAAAATAATACAAAACACAAATTAATGATCAGAGAGCTCCCATATTTGCACACGCGCCTTGTGATGATTAGGGCCAACCAAAAATCACGTTGCGTTAATTCTAATAGCGCGATCTATGTGTCAGTCTTGGAACTTTTTTCTTGACCCGTCATACCGCTTTAGCTAAAACGAAAATTAAAAATAATTAAAAATGTTCGCACCAATTGTATTTACATGTTATTTTTGAACCAAATCTTCATGGGTATAAACTTGCGGATTTAAATAAAAATTTCAATTTTACCCAAAAATTTTGGACGCCACAATTTAATTTTTGATCTAGTAAGCAGAATACTATTCATAATATGCACATGTTTGATAATAATCGTATCAGTATCCGAATAATCCGTGTAAGCCTAGTATTAAGCTCATTGAACTGGGCGGTTAGATTTTAGAAAACTACTTTTTAGGGGACAAAAACACTCGGGCTTCTAGACTTAAAAACTGCACTAGCTCAGCAACATTCAATTTATCTTTCGCATTAAATATCATTTAAGCTTTTTAAAAATTAAAATATCAGTTAAAATAACATTCTGTTGTTACACTGAAAACAATTGCCGATGGAAGATTAAGGTAAACACCATTTGTTCACTTTAAATTACAAATATTTAGTCATTTATATAAACCCATTTCTGATTATGCTCAAAAAACGACGAAAATAAAACGAAAAATAGTAATATACACAGTTTGACGCCATTGTGGAAMTATGGTTGCCCGTGGCGTATGAGTAATATGTATAGTGTCATAAAAATCTGCAAAAAAAAAATTTTTTTTGCCATTAATTGCATTATAGTTATAAACTTAAATAAAATTGTGCAAACTATGTCATAGAAGTTAGAATTTATCAATAAAGGCAGACGGGAAATTGGTACTTTTGTTATATAGTTCCAAATAAAAAATGGTAATAGTTCTAATATATATGGACTAGTTTCCAATACATATATATGATAATATGAAATCAGTTGCTTTTAACAATGCGAAAAATAATCACAATTGTAAATTGATAATATTTAAGTGTTAACAGTTTTTCACTGATGTTTAGTTTAATATTTCTATTGATGGATCACAAAAATTATTTAATAATTAGCGCATTTACACTTATACAATTTTTTGTGAAGCTATTCGAAAGTAAGTAGCATTAAATATGGAATTAATTCACTGGAGATGCCACAACAGCAACAACTAAGGGAAGCAAATACGCTTCAAGATATCCACTGACAATTTCATTGCTTCATTGCGCAGCTAATGTGCATTTATGTGAAACAAAATACATTCATAAAACTCACCTATACACAAGTCAAGCATATATACTACTTCTGCACTAGAGCGGGTCGATTTATATAAAGTAAAAAAAAAGAAGAAAAATTGTGTATGCGGAAAATGTTTTCTGAATAACTTTGCCTAAGAGATTATTTGTCTAAAACCAATTTCGAAGCAACAATTTTTAACTCAATGTTTTATGAGAATCATAAAAATTTCTTCATCTGTTTTTGAGATATTAGAAAAACATTTAAAATAGCGCGTGCATTTTGAAAATCTATTGCTCATATGTCGAAATTGGTAAACTCGGGCAAATATATCATATATCTTTCATACAACCGATTAACATTTTTAAACTTCGCTTTAACAATCGCCAGCCTGGATTCTAGACACATAGTCTCTCAGGCGAAGTGTGCAGAATGATCCGTAGAACATTTCGCGCATAGGTGCATTTTATAGTACATAGTGACCCGCTCTAATGTGTAAATACGCATACATAAATGACTACTATTCACTTTGATTGCTCTGTTGCTTATCCCATAGCTGACATGCCATTTTCACTGCCGCTGTAAATAGTAAGCAATCGTAAACGCCAAACAAAGCGAGCAAAATATACTTTAGGGAAAATCGTCTCGCAATTTATAACCAAAATAAATAGTCTTAGGAAACTTTGCGTTCACATTTACTTACGTTTACTTGTGGCTACTATCATTTACTGTCATTTCATGGACTTTTTTATCTCATGCGAATAAAAGTGTGTTGATTTATAGTTCTTTCCGTGCACTTGTAATAATTTCAGGCAATCTTTAGTTGAGGCTGAAATGTGAAAAAATGCATAAGTTATCATTAATGTTGAAGATTTTATATATATATTTTTTTTTAATTTTTGAAATTACTCATACGCCCTATCGTCAGTATTGAAGTGATTCGAAGGGAGTAAAGCTTCAAAACTTAGATTGCTAACAGAGTTAAATGGCATTCTAAAAACAAATTCCTTACTTAAATATTAGGCATGCTAGTGAATTCGTATTTAAAACCCCTAATATACTAACCTCAACCTGCCAAAGGAAAAATAATAGATTAAAAAAAAAAAAAACAAAAAAAAATCTTTGGGACTTTCGACATTCAATATTCTACAACTATGGTCATAAACTATAGTTGCATTGATTCAAATCTGGTCTTTCAGACAGGCAATTATCTGCAGCCTTACCATCACAGGTAGAAATATTACTTATTCATCGCTATTGCGTGGCTTTTGCCATGAGTGCTGGAGCAGAATCGTGCTAGAAGATACCATGCTCTCCATTAAAGAGAATACAGCTTTATCATGTTTTCGGAAATATCTTACAGCTACTTTGTAACAGTTTTGAACACTTCTTCACTGAACTAAAGAAATAATATATAACGCCTTTACAGAAGACTTCTTACCCAGCCAGCCATTACAGCAGCTGGTTGATGATCACTTTGTACTGTTGAAATATAATTTTCTTGCGTATTTGGAAATTTTTGCGTCGATTTTGCTCAGTTACTTGTTAAAAACTTCTTTGACAGTAAAAAATTTTCCATCTCGTGGCATCGAAGAATATCCTAACATACATATGTATATACTTGGCATAAGTTTCCATTTTCTAAGGGATATCAGAGAACTCGATTCGAACCCCGAAACTATAATTGAACATATTGTTATTTTAAATATTAGAAATTATCTTAAAATGCATACAGGATGTAAGGGGTTAGGTGGGTTTCAGAGGTACAAAAAAAAAAAACAAGGTATTTTTACGATTTTTATTTTTTTTTTTAATACAAGCAATCATATATTTTAAAAATATAATATGTTGTATCAAAGTTATATATTAGAACAATATATCCTGAAATTTCGATACAAAAATGTTGAGAATTCCGCCGTTGAGACCGCATTTCCCTGGGTGTCTCTCAAAAAAGTGTTCTCGCCGTGGACAGCATAACTTATTATTGGTTCATATAAAATTAAAAAAACCAAGCATATTATGTTAGTACATATCTAAATCTCGTTTTTGAATGTAGGAAATAAAAAAATATTAAAATTGTCCTTCTTTTCTCGGACTTTGAACAAAAAATCTCATTTTTGGTGAAATTTTCGGCATTTTTTGTCAGAAAAATAAGTTGTAATGAAACAAGAAAAAATTCTTCCTTCAATAACTAGATAATATTACTTCACCAACGTGTACACAACGTGTACACAATACGAACTAAATCGGTGAATAACTTTTCGAGAAGACTTGTCCACCGGCTGCAAAAACACTGTTTCGAGAAAACGTGTTTAAAGGCAGGGCACTTAGCGCAGCTAGCCTTGAGTGCACAAGTTCTCAAGGCTGTATCTCCGAAATAATTACTCAGATCAATTTTAAAATTTAGGACTATATTCCAGAGGTATTGTAGAATTTAATAAAGCAAACAAAAAAAAAAGCTAGGTCATGTTGTCCGGATGGACGAAAACACTCCAGCTCTGAAAGAGTTCGACACAGTACCCGCCGGGGAAAGCAGAGGAAGAGGAAGACCTCCACTCCGTTGGAAGGACCAAGTGGAGAAGGACCTGGCTTCACTTGGAATATCTAATTGGCGCCACGTAGCGAAAAGAAGAAACGACTGGCGCGCTGTTGTTAACTCGGCTATAATCGCGTAAGCGGTGTCTACGCCAATCAAGAAGAAGAAGAAACAAAAAAAAATTGATTTTTGGAAATTTCCCAACCCACCTAACAACCCCTTAAAAAATAACGAAATGTTACTCATACGCACTGGCACTCACATCTGAACTAATACAAGGCCTTATCAAACTGTATGTCAACTATTTATTATCTGCTTAGTTAAACTGAGCTTGAATCCGCAAAAAATAATTGTAATGTATATTTGTTTATAGTACTGATATATTATAAATTGTTAATATGGAAGAAACTAAAAAAATATTCACAAACTGCGTTCAAAAAGAATTTGCAACTACATCAACTGTTGCCTATCCCTTTACGGTCAACACATGCACACACATGCAAGTGGCTTTCACTTCTAAGCTTTAGTTTAATATAATTTGTTTGTCTGTTTATTTCTGTCTCTTACTTCCACTTTTATTTACCACTTTTTCGTTGATCTTCTTCACTTTAGCCACTCGCTTGCTTTATGACTTTTTGCACTTACTAACTTCGCTCGGTATTTCGTTGCATGCCCTTTCCACGACAAACTTTCCATGACATCATGTTTTTTGTTGTTTTTCGGTTTTTGTGTGTATGTCCGCCGCCTTTACGGTTTCTTGATAACTTTTTTACCCGGTCATGCAAATCGGTTTTAGAGCTGCAGCCACAAACATGCGGCTTTGCGGTTAACCGCTTTCCTTGCCGCTTTTTATCATTTCTCCTTCTTTGTGGCAGCGCAATCAAATTCAATTCATGGCAATATTATAAAATTGTGTGGAATATTTTTTTTGTTCACATTTATTGTAGACATTTTGTAGATTTTTGCTGAGCTTAAGTAAGTAGTGAAATCGAAAGGTAATCTTATATGAAACTAAGTAGTTGAAGTAAAATATACCAAATAATTGACAGATGTATTTATTATAGCATCAAATGGTGTAAAAGTACAGATAATGATGGGTCAATTTGTATGGTAGCTATATTTTATAGTGTTTCGATCTGCACTATTTCTTCGGAGAAGCTAGCGTTGGCTTTGAGAGTAAGCTGTGCCAAAAATCGTAAAGCTGAGCTGCTAAAGAAAAAAGTTTTCCTTACACGTTCTCGACTTTGATCAATCAGTTCGTATGACAGCTATATAATATAGCTGTGCGATCTAAACAATTTCCTATAACATTGTAGTCCAGACTTTGGCAATATCTCATGTATAATTTCGTGAAAATAATTATTCAAATAGTAAAAATTGCCATACAAGAATCGAGTTTTGATGGGTTCATGTGTAAGGCAGATATTCGCAATAGTAGTCTGATTCGATCAGTATGTGTGGAAATAGTGTCATTGCTTCTGGCAATAATCGTTGCCAAATTCCAGCACGATAGCTCGTAAATAAAAAAATATCCAWGTAAGCACTTGAATTTGATCGGTGAGTTTGTATGACAGCTATATGTTACAGTACTCCGATCTGAGCAAATTCTTTAAAAATTGTATATTTGCTTTGCAAAAAAATTTTTACCAAATTTCTGGAAGATATCTCAGCAAATACAAAAGTTTTCCGTACAAGGACTTGATTTTTGTCCGTCAACTTGTACGTCAGTTGTATGGTAAAGTTGTCCGATATAGGCGGCTCCGATAAATGAGCAGCTTCTTTTGGAGTAAAGTACATGTGCAAAATTTCAGGTGGATATCTCAAAAACTGACGAACTAATTTTCATATGTAGCGACATAAAAACAGACCGGCATATTTATTTTGATTATAAATTTTTATATTTTATAGGATTTTCCAAGTTTCACTTCTGTTTTGCAAATTTCGAGGCAATCTGCGTATATGCTGTTCAGTGTATACAAGTTTCGAATAGAGTAATGGGCTTCCTTATATTATATTTAACCACTACTTCCTAGTACTAAGTTCAATGCAACTACCTTCGACATTTTTTTTATATATACGGTGTTCTAATGAGTTGGCTAGCCTTTTTTGAAAGCCTGGCAAGCCAAATAAGCGACCTCGGCTCAACATAGAACTAATTATAATTTTATTGCATATTCTTCAGCGCCAACACGTTAAACTGACTGACTTCTTTCTGTCCCACCTTCTGATCTCTATTGTAGTACCCAAGCACCTACTTTGTTTGCTCACAACTAATTTGCCTTTCCTTCAGGATCACATTGCAGCGTCAATTAGTCGTTTCAACAAATACAAAAATGGCAAGTAAACAAACGGTAGACAACAAGAAAATATAAAAATAAATCAAACGCAGCTGAAATACATGCATAAATAAGTAGGCAAATAATACGGCAGAAATGAGCCGGCGCTGAATGTCTGCGAAAAGGATTTAAAATTCCGGCCGCACGCAGATGAATAACTGCAGCTTCGGAAAGAAGTATTTATACTAGTATAAATATATATATATATATATTTAGG
>NW_017535063.1:100830-144185 GCF_001853355.1 Bactrocera latifrons | reverse complement strand
AGACTGTAATGAGATGGTAAACATGAAGCAAATGCGAAAAAACCATTAAAAATGAGCGGAAAATAAATTATGAATGAATCGCGAAGAATGTAGCCAGCATTGGAGAGCGCATCCGGCTTTTATTGTGAATGACAAAAGTAATAAGGCAATGATTCAGGAAGTGAATAAAAAATTATGAAGGTGATGAAAATTTATGGAAAGGATTTTCAAGCAAAAAAAAAAAATAAATAATAATAATAAAAAGGAGCAAATATGGAAAAGTGGAAATAAAGAAAAGAAAAGGAATGCTTTTGAGATAACGCACAAGTATACAAGTACGCGCAGAAGACAAGTGCTGGCTGCTAAAGCTTCTTAAGACAGTCTCCATAACTCCGCAGTTAACCCAAGCTAAGTGAACGTAATTAAACGCACTTCCTGTAACTTTGTTATTTATATAACATTAGCTACAACTTAAGTAAAATAACAATTATTGCCAGTTACCGAGGGCATATTAACGAGTAGCAAGTAAAAGCATGTCTAACTGTTGCACAATGCTACCTTGCGCCTTAAAGTATGAAACATAAAAGGTGAGGGCCGTCAATTAAAGCTAAGCGAGAGTGGATAGGTAGCAGAAACCAGCAAAAAGGCAATAGAAGCAAAAAAAATTAAAGAAAGTTAGCATGAAATTAAAAGCGACAAGAAAAATTATGTCTACTCGCCTCGAATGAAGCAACAAATTTGTGCAAGAATTTGTAATTAGAAAGCATGGCGGCCGAGACTAAGTGAAGAAGCGGCAAAAGCAAACATAAATGGGGTAAATAAACGAGTAGGCGGAGAGTAAAAAAAATGGCAAAATAAAACACACATTAAAAGGTACAAAATGAACAGTTAGAGAAAGAGCAAAATGCATAAATTATGCGAAAATAAGAAAGCGACACAGCAGGCATTCAAGTACAAGCGCGCTGCTGTGAACAGACACTGAAGCACTTAAAAATGGCAAAAACGCCGTTGAAGGACGTATATGGAGTGAGCGTATAGAAAAACGCCGGCGAAAAGGCGTTGGAGCGCCGCGCTACAACAATTTATAATGTGTCACTTTGCCGCGCGCCCGCCAGCCTGAGAGAAATTACAGCTAACCTGTCACTTGTTATTTAATGTCATTAAGTGTTTAACATAGAGGACAGTTGACATACATGAAGCGCACAAAAAAACGAGAGTGGCATGAGATGAAAGGCAAAAATATCTGTATAAGCGCTGAGGTGTTAGACAGCGCCTAAAAGGAAATCTTATACTCTTACTTCAACACGTTAAGAATATGGAAATCTAATTTAGATTGCCGACAAATAGGCGCACACACCAAGGTGCCCACACACACATGCGGGCCGGCCACGCAACACCGACACGCCTGTGAGCGCACGCTGCCCAACAATGCGTAAATATTTAATTGAAGTGATTTTAGGCGCTGATTAAGTGCTATGTGTGTAGTTTTTTTTTGTGCGTGCAGCTAGTGTAAATGCTGTTGCCTACACTCAGGCGCAAGTGTGCTTGTTGCTAGCATGTCATTCGTACGGTTGTGCGTTTAATACCGTTGCTGACACTTGCAATTGCGTGCCTTGTTGCTGTTTTCTGCTTTAACTTATTTATGTATTAACGGTCAATTTTTATGTTGCTGCATACTTATAGGCTGTAGGCACGCTACGCCTTCGAAGCGGAGGCTTATTTATGGCGGTGGCGTGAATGTGGCGTTGAATTAAGAGTAGCAGATTAAATTTAATGCGTGGCATAATATCGGAGGAGTAAACTGGATAGAAGGAAATCAATAGGAGGAGCACTAAAGTTGGCTGCAATATAAAAAATGCTGCTAGAAATATGGCAATCTGCAAATTATTGTAAAAAGTTCATGTTTAGTTAAATTAAAAACGCGTGGCTAGCTCGTATTTTTGCATATTAAAGGATTGAGCGCCTTAAGGTATGCTAACTTCGTTTCTTTAATCATTTTAAGGTGACATTTTGCGAAATAATGCAAATAATTAAAAAAAAAGTTCTACATTTTCAGATCCGTTTTTTGTAGCACGCTAAATTCTCCCCAAAAGAAGTTTTAATTTTCGCTTTCCATTAAGTTGTTCAAATGCACTAAGCAACTAAACAGAATAAAAACAAGTAAGGAAGGGCTAAGTTCGGGTGTCACTCTCGCATGATAAAGTGACAATCGAGATTTCAGGCGTGGTTGTGGACCGATTTCACCCATATTTGCTACATCTCTTTAGGGTGTTAAGAAAATATTATATACCGAATTTCATTGAAATCGGTGGAGTACTTCCTGAGATATGGTGTTTGGTCCATAAGTGGGYGACGCCACGCCCATTTTCAATTTAAAAAAAAGCCTGGATGCAAGTTCCTTCTGACATTTCTTCCATAAAATTTAGTCTTTCTGACGTTTTTTGTTAGTCGGTTAACGCACTTTTAGTGATTTTCAACATAACTTCTGTATGGGAGATGGGCGTGGTTATTGTCCGACTTCTTCCATTTTTGAACTGTATATGGAAATGCCTAAAAGAAACGACTCTATACAGTTTGGTTGACAGAGCTATAGCAGTTTTCGAGATATGTACAAAAAAGTTAGTAGGGGGCGGGGCCACGCCCACTTTTATGCCCCCTCCTAATGCGATCCTTTGTGCCAAATTTCATTTTAATATATTTATGGCTTAGTTATGACACTTTATAGGTTTTCGGTTTCCGCCATTTTGTGGGCGTGGCAGTGGGCCGATTTTGCCCATCTTCGAACTTAACCTTCTTATGGAGCCAAGAATTACGTGTACCAAGTTTCATCATGATATCTCAACTTTTACTCAAGTTACAGGTTGCAGAGACGGACGGACAGACAGACATCCGGATTTCAACTCTACTCGTCTCCCTGATCACTTTGGTATATATAACCCTATATCTGGCTCTTTTAGTTTTAGGACCTACAAACAACCGTTATGTGAACAAAACTATAATACTCTCTCTAGCAACTTTGTTGCGAGAGTATAATATATTATTGCTTTCTGTTTTAACCTACCGTAACATGTATATGTATATACGCATGTACATATATCAAATATCTGTTCATCTGGATAGAATTTGTCTGCCCACAACATACTCTAAATAACATAAATCATCCTACAGTTAATTGTACATGCCAACTAAGTATAACTCTAAGCTAACAAATAAACACGGCGAACAAATAAGAAGCGCAGACCAAACACTTGACTCAGCAGACCAGCCCAGAATGAAGAGCAGCCTGCAAAAATAGAAAAAATTGTTAGCAATTTACAGCAGATTTACGGCATTTCAGCATCTTCTCTACTTATATTTTCGTTCATAATTTTATGTTCTTCTTCGTTTTCTATTTCCACAGAGAGGAGAGAAAGTCATTTATGAGTTTTGGTTTTGTAATTTTTGTGCCATAATTTGAAAGGCTGTAAAAAATAGTATGCAATTTTAGATATTAGTTTTACGATTTGTTAAGCAAAGCTTGTATACTCTTGTTCTTTATATTCAGTAAGCTCTCAGTAGTAATTAGATTTATTTCCTAAAAAATACGACTCAGAATGTGAAACTAGATCTTACTACTTTAAAGGCTTCTATTTCTTCCATTTTCGAATATTCTTAACAAATTCACACTTGTCATCTGTCAACTGTCATTTATCATATTTGATGAATTATATATTTTGTTTCTTCTTTAATGTTTCTTTTTGAATCATCACGATAAATTTCCACTTGTCAGCTGTAAGCTGTCATTTTTTACATGTGATGTAATATCTTTTTTGTCACTTGTCATCTGTCTACTGTCATTTGTCATATTTGATGTATATATATTTTCATTTTTATTATTATTATTATTATTATATTTTTGATTAAATTTTTAATATTCTTTTATTTTTTTAAATAAAAACTTATATAATAATTTCATACACTTTAAAAAGTTGACATTTGCAGAAGCGTTTTTAGGAAATCAAAATTTGTATATAACAGGTTTTTTGTTGGTTCTGACCAGAGTTTATTTATCCTAAGTTATCCGAAATTACTTTTAAGAATGGTATATCAACGAAAGCATAAGTCATTACTCATAATTGCAACTGTCATGACTACCACTACAACTTCGGAAGCAGTGGGGAGATGCATATTTATGTGAATGTTGATGAAATATTTACGATCTACTTTCCTAGCTTTGACCTTACCGCACGTACGACTACTAGCATTTTTCTCTTAAAGAGACTTCACTTAAGTTTATGAGTTGTCACCGCTCAGTTGTCACAGTTAGAACAACAGCATTTTGCAATTAGTACTTGCATCTTTCGTTAGTATACGTGCAGATACTGCCTTTTTATGACTAAGTATTATAAAGTACAGTAGAATCCCGATTATCCGAACATTTATTTTCGCGTCCGATCGTGTTACGTGTAGTCCCGCTCTCATTTGTATGGTTTCATTTTCTTCGATAGCGTTCAACTGAAAGGTTGTCTCTTATTTTTGTTTGTCTTTTTGTGTTGGAAACTTAGTGTAGTGTTGTCTCTTAATGACAAAATGAAGATAATTAAGAGTATAAAAAATGGTAAATCTGGCAGTAAGTTGGCGCAAATATATGGTGTAGGAACTTCTACGATATCAGACATTAAAAAGAATTCTGATTCCATAATGAAATTCACCTGTGCGCTTGAGAAAGAAGATTGAAGTTCGCAACGTAAAGCTACGAAAAAATCTCAAAATGAAATTCTGGACAATGCAGTTTTTATTTGGTTTTTACAAAAGAGAGCATGCTGCCAGCCCATATCAGAACCTCTGTTATGTGAAAAAGCATTGCATTTTAATTAAAAACTTGGTGGTGATTATTCTTTCACAGCGAGCTGTGCATGGTTAGCAAGATTCAAATCTAGACATGACATACGAGAACTGGAGATTAAAGGAGAGAAACTTTCTGCTAACGTTGCATCAGCCGACTCTTTTGTAGACGAGTTAATAGAATTTCTAAATGAAAAAGAACACGATTTAGATTTTGCGTACAATGCTGATGAAACAGGTCTTAATTGGAAAACTCTACCAAGCAGATCGTTAGCATCGCGTCGTGAAAATGCAGCACCTGGGCACAAAGTGAATAAGCACAGAGTTACACTTATGGTTTGCGCAAACGCTAATGGAACACATCGATTGCCACTGCTACTTATTGGTAAATCAAATAATCCGCGCTTTTTCAAAAATGTTAAAATCCCCCTGACTTACGCTAACCAAAAAAAAAGCATCTTACTTGGTATGAAAATACGTTTATTCCTGAAGTGAAGAAATTTCAAAAGGACATTGGGAAAGAGGGCGACGTATTGCTATTGTTAGATAATGCGCCAACGCACCCTTCCGCTGAAACACTAAATCGAGAAAATGGGAAGTTTACAGTTAAGTTTTTACCCCCTAAAGTAGCATCGATATTGCAACCAATGGATCAAAGTATCATTGAAACTTTAAAACTTTTATACAGAAAGCAACTATTGCGTCGTCCTTTGTCAACAGAGGACACTGAAATAGAAACGACGTTAAAGCTTTTTTAAGGAAACAAATTTAAGAGATTGTGGTTATATGCTGGTAGAAGCGTGGAACTCTGTGGAATTGCAAACATTAATAAAAAAAGGGTTTGGAATAAATTATTAATATTAACTCTATCTAATTCCTCGATTAAACCGCA
Source organism: Bactrocera latifrons (assembly GCF_001853355.1). Lineage (NCBI taxonomy): Eukaryota > Metazoa > Arthropoda > Insecta > Diptera > Tephritidae > Bactrocera > Bactrocera latifrons. Next base: position 138,490 of record NW_017535063.1, on the reverse strand, counting down.
TGACGATTTTAAAGAAATAACAGAAGCAATGAAAATTCTTACCATTGGTGAAGGGTGCGATGAAGAAAGGAATGGCTGAACTGCGATAATGAAGACCCTGGATTCCAAATATTAACTGATGAAGAAATCCAATGAGGAGTTGAACAACAACGAGAGAGAAGATGAAGAAGAGACTGAAACTGGGGATGTATGTCAAGTACCATCTCACACAGAAGCTTCTGAAGCTCTTGATATTGCGTTTAAGTGGTTTGACAGACAGGATGAATCAGATCTCATACAGTTGTTACAACTGAAACACAATGAAACGATGTGATTCTTTACGTCAAAGACCAATAGCAAGATATTTCCAACCAAAATTTTAAATTACATAGGCATTGTGTAATACATTATTTAATGTTAAAGCTCAGTTTTTATATATCGTACATATTATCAAAACTGCACTTGTAAAACTTATTACATAATAAAACTTTATTATAATTTAAATATTGTTCGATTTGCTTTGAAATCGATTATCCGGACTTTAGATTATACGGAATACCCCTGGTTTTATTTGATCCGGCTAATCGCGATTCTACTGTATGTGATAAAATGCTGTCATTTGTCAGCTATCACTAGTGACCACCTGAAGATTGATGAAAATTTAGAAACCAGCTTTTTGGCTAAGACTTTTCGTCAAGAAGTTGGATTTCAGGAACAAAAATTAAAAAACAAAAAATCGTTATCTTAGTAGATGAGTTGTCAGCTGTCATTTATCCGCTGTCACCCGTAAACACATATACATAAATAAATATAATACATAGAAGTCGCAAAAATTTTGAAATTTTTGTACTTGTTACTCTTACATTCTACTTAAAGTAATTATTTGGTGAACTCACTCATGCTATTTGTCCGATGTTATGAATACAATTGTTGTTGTCAGTTGTCAGCAGTATTTATCTAACAAAAGCTTCGTTATGACAGCAAATGTTTGTTATTGTCTGATGTTAATAACTCTCTATCATTACACCAGCATCTTTCCTTTTGCATCGAGACTTATAGATAGACCAATATCTGTAGTTTCGAAAAAAGATATTTCCCTCTCACTGCAGTTGTAACTAAATACACCCATTTGATTACTTTGTTATATTCTTCACATGCCTTACAAGTTTCACAAGTTTCTTCTCAGCTTGTATAATTAGTTCCAACGCTTTAACTCATCCTTCAGTCTTCAAGCAGCAGACCTTATTTTATTTTATTTCCCTTTATTTTGAAATTCACCTCCTTCACTTTGAGCGACAAACAGCAAAGTATTAAACTAAAGAATAATGAACAACGTTAACAAAACTTATAACCTGACATAATTTAAGGTGCAACTTTCACTCAACTTTCCGCCAACAACTCCACAAAGTCAGCAAAGAAAGCAGAGAGACAAAGCCACTCACACACCCACAAACACGCAGGCAACATTTCATTTGCACAGGGCTTCGGCTTCATCAAAAGTTGACCATTTGTAATTTATTTTGCGCTCGCCTCGAGCACACCAGAAATAATCGAAAAAAAGCATAGCAAGTGAAATGAAAGTCCGAGCTAAAGTTCAAACGAACAGAAGTACTCGCAAAGCAGCAGCGTGGGGGGAAAGTAGGGTAGTGCAGAAAAAATGTGCGGAAATGCGCACTTTTGAGTTACTCATTTATAATAATTCGCAACGTCATTCGGACAGGCGGAAAGTCAGTCCGGCGGTGTCATGTATGAGCGTCGTTGCAGCAACAGTAAAGCACACACCTTGCCTCATAAGCTTTCGCGCGGTATTACCAGCTCAGTGGCTTATTACTTATGGCCTTCGCTTAGCCCCTCTTATTACAGCATCATTTCGTTCGGTTTACTTGACTCCGCTTGTTATATTCATGAGATTACACCATGTCCGCTTATCGGTCCATGTTTTCCTTTTTGCAACACTTACACTTTTCTTTGAATTTCTTCTTTCTTTGTGTTCTTTTTTTTTTTGTACTTTGCGCTTATTCGTTCAATTCTTTGGGCTGCAAGTGAACTGCCTTGTACTTTCTCTGCAGTTGATTGGAGAATGGCGGAAGTGCGGGAAATGAAAACGGCAATAAGTGCACAGAAACTAAGTCATATTCCTACGTTCTTGGTATCCTTCATTAGTTTTCTACAGTTAATTTGCTTTCTGTTGAAGCTTTCTGCCTTTATGAGAAATGCAATATATTTTGTTTAATTTTACCGCCAGCTTTGCTTGTAAGATGTTTAAATGAAAATATTATCTGAATAGAGATAAGTTATTAAGGGAGTACTTCTAAACAGCAATATGGTAGCTTATTTAGATATTAGTTTAATATGCTTGTCCTCTTGTATTTTGTTTTATTAAAATTTTCACTTTAAATTTATTTTAATTTTAAATTTGTTTTATGTATTTTTTATTTTCCATTAGTATTGCTGCTAAATTTGCTAGTAATTTTCTTACTACATATTTCTACTATCTTTAAAAGCACTTTGCCAACATCTGTGCTAACCTGAGCATATCCCCTGGTTTCAGCTACTTTATAAATTCATAACAGAAAATTATGTTTATGAAAATGTTTTCGGAAAACTCTGCGATCTGTTTACGTGAAATTACATGAAGCTTGTTACTAGTTCTTTTTCTACTACTTTTTTCATTATTTTCCAACTCTTCCTCTTAATTTTACCTCGAAAGATTTCAAAATGCATTTTATATCAAGATTATCTAAATTATAAAATTTTAGTTTGGAAAGGGACATTTCTACTACTTTTTCTATAGTTACTATATTTGTTACTTCTCAATTTTTTTTACTTCTTGCAATAATATTAATATTTCTGCGATTATTTTTAAACTTTTTTTAAATTAACTTTTTCTGCTACTAATTTTTCTACTACTTTTTCTACTGCTTTTTTCTATTACTCTTTTTTACCTACTATGCTTGCCAACATATTACTATTTTGGCACTTTTAGCTTTCATATATTTTGTCATCACAGTTGGCTTTAATTGCAATGCATTTCCCACTACTAATTTAACTCCACTTTTAAAATATTTGCTTACAAATCTCAATTTCGTCTGAATGTTATAAATACACATATTTTTTTATTTAATTTAATTGATTTAAAAAAAACTAATATTTTTGACTTCTTTTTTAATAAAATATCTACTACTATTTTAACTAACTTTTCTACTACTTTTTTCACTTACCTTCTCTATTTTTGTTCACCAACTGATCATAACGTTAGTTCCATTTATAATATATTTGACCTTCAGAGTTGGCTTTAAGTACAATGCATTTCGTACCACTAATTTAATTCCACTTTTAAAATAAATGCAAATAACTCTTAATTTTTTCAAAAAATTATAAATAAACATATTTTTTTTTAGTTTTCACTAAAAAATTTGCCTTTTAAGCATTTACGAGTTTCTTTGCCCTAATCATTTTGCTAAAATTCTACTACTATTTTCATTACCTTCCTTCAAAAACTTCGTTATTTTTACAATTATTTTCAATTTTTTTTATTTTTTTTTATTACTAATCATTTTAGCGCCCATCTACTATAATTGATTTAAAAAACACTAATATATTCTCCTCTCACTACTTTTTTGACATAAATATTTATTTGATACCTACATATTTATATTTATTTTTATGCTTCCTTGTTGTTTTGCATAGTTTTCATATTTCTTCAATCATTCCATATGTTTATACTTCTGCTCCTCTTTCTATCCCTACAATTTGCTTTGTATCCTCTATCACGCTGCAATAGTGTTCTAAATGTTCTTGTACCCGCTCGCGCCATCTGTATGTTTTGGTTAGTACCAAATCCCATAAGCAATTCTGAGCCTTTCAAACTTTTCCCATAACACTTACAAAAACGCATGCGACATTCAAAGCTCCATATTTACAAAACTGTGAGAAACACTCCAGTTGCCTCAAAAATCTCAAAAAGCTCACAAAAGCTTTCATACATGGTTTTTTTTTTGAAAGCTATGTAATTAAAGCTTTACTTCCCACTTTTTAAATAATTTCAATTCATAAGCTCAGTAAACTTTGAAGCATTTAAAACCAAGCTTTTCCCAAAACAATCTTTGAAAGCTGATATATGCCTCCACATACAAGCAGTTCTTTGAAAGCTTCACTCACGCTAAAAGCTCATGACCCATATTCGCCTTTGCCAGCCTGTCAGCCCGCTAGCCCGCCAGCGGCCTTGAGTCACCCTCTACATCAGCTCACAAAATTATTGCAAGCTTTAATGCATTTAGCGCAGCTGCAGTTGTGATTCAATTAAGCTAAACGTAAGCAAGACACACATATTAACCTTGCAACGCATGTGTGTGCGTTTGTATATGTTTGTGCTTACTTACATACATGCAACATATGTGTGTTTGACGGCAGTGTGTGTTGCAGATAATTACTATAGCGACAAGCTGTTGTCTGTGCCCTGTTTACAGTAGATAATGCAACTATTTTTAGTAGCATACTTTGCGGCAACACTCAATTTCAGCAGCAGCTTCATGCAATTACTTCTACAAGATACCGGATTTTATGCTGTCGCACTCACACACACACGCACATAAATGATGTTTTATGTGATGCCTAATTATTGCCTGCTCTTCATAAGCTGTATATTAGCTAGCGAGCTGGCAAAGCTTTGTGGCATTATAAATATGTTGCCTTGCTTGCCGCTAATTGGTAAAATTGCAGTGTTTTCCTCAAATATGGCCGCTGCGTACATTTGATAGTGGTTATTTTAGTAAATTCATTCTTAGAAACTGTAATGATTGCAGTAAAGGTGCTTGAAGTCTGCGTTGTGTGCCCACTTAAATATGGAAATTAAATAAATTAAGCATCTAAGGATAATAATATACTAAATGTTGGGTGTCAAGTTTTGGGTACTAATCGGTTATAGTTTAGATATACTCCACTCATATCGTTTATTTCATAGTATTATACTTTTTATAACAGCTGTCATTCCTAATTTAATACTAAATCATAGGCATCCCTGTCAGTAGTCATTCGTCAGCTATCAGCTTTGGCTTCAAAAAAATGAATTTGGCTGCTTCTCAGCGGCACATTTCTTCACAAGCATGCATTTTCCATATTGTTTCATATAAGTCACTTGTCAAGTATCATACTCTACATATCGTTTTTATATATCTATAAAGGTGTGGTACATCAATTGTCAGCTGTCATCTGTCAAAGTTCTAAAAAATGCCATTTATCTCGAGTTGTGCGGCAAATAAATAACTTTTGCATATATTATTTGTATGCATAACACAAATGACAGATGACTCCTTTTTTATTTGTCCCAAAAAGTTTCCTTCTCTAATGTCATTATGGGCAAAGTGGGGAAGTGCGGTATTTAAGTGCAAAATGTTCATGAATACTTTTGATTTTAAGATAACAAACTTGTTGACCTGGCTAACCTTACATCAGGTTTTGTGACTTCAGTTTAGTTATAGTCATATGCCACCAGTCACAAGTCACCTGTCATATGTCATTGGTCATATATTCTACATAATTTTTATCACTTCAACTGAGTTTTATTAATGAAAATTTTTTATTTATATAAATATAGAAGTAAGTAATGACCAACCATAAGTCATCTGTCAAGTGTCATATGACAACAAATATCTATGACATATTATTGCATAGTTGTAAAGTAAAAAACTTTAGCCTTAGTATCTGGAATATTAGCTAATCAGGTCAAATATATCCCCATACTTTTTGTGGTTTCAGTTCTAACGATAGTCATGTGCAACCATAAGTCAATTGTCATAAGTCATTGCATCATATATACTATACTATTTTAAAAAATTCAACGGATTTATATTTATTACGATCGTATTAAGTAAATATAAAAAAGAGTTAATTTGATAAATTTGATCAACAGTCATTTGTCGTCTGTCAGCTGTCATATATCATATGTCGTCTAATATTTATGAAATGTTATTGTAAGCTTGTCACAGAAAAATTTTCATTATGTCTGAAATCTTGTAGAAAAAAAAATTCTACAGACTATAGAGTCTTTTCTAAAATATATTTTTCTTATTTTTTATTATAAATCATATTTGTCAGGCAACACTCTCAACTTCAGTTTTCTTTTTTGCATACAGCAAAAGCTCCAGAAAGCTCACATTATACATATATTCTCTGTGTTCTCCACACGCTTACTTTACTTACTCTTTCTCTCTCACGAAAATGCTCAAGCTTTCTATAGGTGACCCATAGGATTTTAAGGCTGCCACACTGTAACCTTTATTAAGCTATCAACACTTTAGTATACATTCGCCTTAAGCTGGCAGCGCTCTGAGCCCAGGAAAACATTTATTTGTATGTAATTTCGCGCTCTCACGCTCTGCTGCTCGAGCATCCTCACCAATATGGCTACCTTGTATTGAGCATCGCTCAAACGTTAAGCGCGCTCTCTCTCCACGTTAGCCTTCGCTGTCATCCTGAGCGAGATTTTGTGCGTTTGTTGCCTACTTTTAGGTACAGCAACGTATGCGACTATAGCAGTTGGATAACAAAAACACATGGCAGCGCATGCTGTGCGAATAGTTTGAAAATTTCTAGTGACGCGTGTGGTCGGACGCGCTGTGCAGTGCAGCCAAACGTGCGAGTTGTGTGCCAAATAATTGTGAAATTTAGGTGAAAATATCAAACAATTTGTGTATAAAAATAATGTTTCATACATTTTTAATAAAATATTTAAATAAAAATTAAAGCAAACTGCCATTTGACAGTGTAAATCAAAAACTGTTGCATACTTTTGTGAGCGCTCCAATATTTTCACACACTAGGTAAGTCATTGTTGTAGTATAATTGTTTTTGTGCGCTATCACTTCATCACTCTGCAAATCCTAATCACATTTTATGGCAATTCGCCAGCCTCCGCATGGCATGCGCCTAAATGTATAGTAGCAGCAGTGCACATATGCTCGAAATCAAATTGCAACACATTAAGCTGTCAATAATCCGCAATGCAATTGTAGCAATAACAAATACGCGCACACAACATGTCAATCTTGCCAAGTGCATGTCAAATCCACAAATTGCAGTCATTTACGCACACACACCCACCTTGTTAAGTATATGTGCGCACTTTGGTCAGCTATGCATATATACGTGTATGAGTGTGCCTTGCCTCTGTTGTAGGTCAGTGTTGCAATATTTATGGCGTGCCATGTATGCGCTATGCATGTGTGCGTGTGTGCCCACCACACACCCAGCAATAACTCGCTGGTTATGCGCCTAACTATAGGCAACAGATTTTCTACATATTATAAACATTGTTTGTGTTGTTTATAGTTGTTTTCGTTTAATTTCTTTTATTTTGCATTTGTCGCAGTCTAAATTTGTATTTCCCCCAATTTTATTGTTGTTCACTGTCAATTTCATTTTATATTTACGCCGAGTGTGTGCATGTATTTGTGTCTCATGACATTTTTATTCGTTCCAATTTTGTTCAATTGTTTGTTATTGCGGCTGTTTTGCTTTCACCACCGTTCTTCGTGGGGTTTGTGGCGCTTGTGTTTGCCAAAAAGTGATTGCGTTATTTTAGGCGCTGTGGCTGTGCCTAAGCAGATTATGAGCTTACTGCGTGACCTGCTTTGGTTTTATTATTTTTTTTGTAGTTTATCTGCTGTGTGCGTTCGCTTATTATGTGTTTCGCAGGCAGCAAAAAGCTAGGTGATTTACTGTTGCGCAGTTGATAAATATTTTAATTGCATACCCTTAGGCGCATTTATTTTAATGGTCGTGAGATTTAGTTTTGCATTTAGATTAAACGTTTTTCGGCACTTTTGTGCTGTAATTTCAGGGATAGCATACTCATGTAATAATATATCATCTGATTTACATATTTTTATGAATTTTAGTTTTGAAGTTTGAAGCAGCTTAAAACTGGGCGAAAGTTGTTGTAAAAATACTGTAAATGTATTTAAAATGTTTGGCGTTAATATTTACTCACCAAAAAGTAATCAAGAACCATCCAGCTTCAGAGATTCCACTTCAAATTGAAAGAAATGTACAGCAGCAGAGTAGTACATAAGGAAGTCTACAATTAAGTGTGGAAAATACCGAGGAACCAAAAGATTTATATTTGTATAATAAAATTATAAAATCACTTCACAACAACCCTGTCATTCACTTGTCATAGATCAGTAGTCAGTTGTAAGGAGTCAGAAAAATATGTTTGCTCTTGATTATGAATTTCTATCAAGATCAATCCTGAAGACATCTACTGAAATAGGAAACAAGATATATTAATTGTAGTTTTGCTACCAAAGCTGCTGGAGTTCCATTAACTCGATTTTATTAAGTACTTTATGGTAATTCGAGTACATTAATAGTGTTCAATTTATAAACGAACTTCCGAAACTCGGTTTAAACACCGCTTTTTACCATCTTTTGTGATACAGCTGCCGTTTTTAATGAAATTTTCATGACTAAGAATTGTCTTCGTTAAAGCTCAGCAATTGCATTGTAATTCATTCTTAAATATTCTTATACAAATCAACCTTAAACTCGAGTTGGAATTTACAAAGACTTCTATAAACTCTTTGTGTTTAAACTCGAGTTAGAAATTTTATTAACACTCCTATAAACTCTTTCAGGTTAAACACTTCTATAAACTCTCTAACATTAAACTCGAGTTACGTTTTTAGAATTTCCTAAACACTGCTAGGAAATTCTTAAAATGAAACTCGAGTTAAAATTCCCTTAACACTATAAACTTTTGAGGCTGGAATTCGAGTTAAAATTTACTAAACACTCTTATAAATTCTTCATAATTAAACTCAAGTTAGAATTTGCTAAACGCTTCTATAAAATCCTTAAGTATAAACTCGTGTTAGGATTTCTTAAACACTCCTGTAAACTTTTTAAAGATGAAACTCGGGTTGAAATTTACTAAAGACTGCTATAAACTCCCTAAGATTAAACTCGACTTAAAATTTGCCCACAAAATCCTCTTTACGCTTTATGATTAAATCCTGGTTTGAGTTTTCGTAAAATTTACTTAAACACTTAATTTTAAACTCCAACTAGAATTTCATTAATATTCCTAATACTCTTCATACTCCTAACGTATAAGTAAGAGTTTCCCAGGCTCTCGTAAATAAATAGTCATAAACTCGAGTTATTTGTGGTACAGCGAAGTACCAAAATGGAAGGGTTTACGAGTTAAAAGAAATTATACGCAATATTTTACTAACACAAGGCAATATGTTATATTATTTTATATATAACTAGTTACTTCTTAAGCAGAATAAAAACCACTTTGGATCCCTGCTGCTTCCATATACTGCCATATTATTCAGCGAACATAATCAAAATAACAACAATTATTAATAATGAGTCTTTATGTAAAATAATAGTCAACATTATTCTTAGAGAGCAGCAAACTGCAACTTTTACTCACAATTATGGTGTGTCAGTTGTCAGCTGTCACGAGTCACGCAACAGGATTGAAGTTTTGCTTAATTTAGTAAAACTTCTGCGGACTTCTGCCACTATTTTCGTCTCTACGCACATATTCTTATACCACCAACTGTGTCTTTGAAGAGAATATGAGAAAATAAACTCTTTTCTAATCAAATTTTTGTCCACTTTAAAGACTACTTTCAAAAATTTAATAACGCCAACAGTTGTATCACTTTTGTGGCAAATGTCGCTGCGGTTTAGGCAACTGTCAGGACTTTTAAAGCGTTGAGTATGCCGCATTTATTATACTTTCCATCCGCACCCTCTTTTGACAGCAGCGTGAGCATAAGAGTCCTTCGCTCCAGCATACGCACAGCTCACTTGCCTTTTAAATGACATTCCCCGCAAGTTTTGTGTCAACTTGTCAGCGCATAGTTGCATTCATTTTGCGCAAATCTTTTTCCTTTTCTCCTATTTCAACCATGACTCCGCCGCCCTCGCCCTGTTTGTGCGCGGCTGTCTGATATTTGTTACGTGCTTTCATTTCTTCCATTTTGTGTTGTGGGTTGTTGCTTGCTTGCTTGCTTTTCTGGCTTCTAGCTTTTCGCGCTGTTTACTCGCCTCTATCACGTACGCTTCTTCCTTGCACAGCACACATATACGCGAGCGCATATTTGTGAGTGTATGTGACGTCCATGAATTTATTTGTGTATGCAAAGCGCGTTTTTGTATTTTGATGTGCGCTGGGGAATACGAAATTATTTGTGGGTTTTAGTTTTTGATTTCATTGTTTGTTTTTTCTTCCTCTCTCTGGTTCTTGAGTTTAACACCAAGCGAGGCTGGAATAGTTGAAATGCACTAGAAGGCGCAGCTGCGGTGCGCAGATACTTGTAGGTGCGTAAATTTGGGTGCTAAATAAATTTAGTTTTTTCAATGCTTTTGAGCTTAGATATTATTTGTTAAAAAATGTTGTAGCACTTCTGGGAATTATTTCTTTGAAATGGATATCAGTTTGAGGTTTCCTATTTTTTTAAATAAAAAAGATTGAATCTTTAAATGTAATGAGAAGTATTTATTATGATTCAAAAGAACATTGTTTGGTATTTATTTTGTGAAGATTATCTCTTAAAAATGTTGGCCGCGGCTATGCCTCTGATGTCCAGCCGTTGAGTTCAATCGATGACCTCTTCGAACATTTCGACGGGTGACTGGCGATTGACACGTAATATGCTTTTTTCTAAGGCTTAAATTGAAGCAGAGGCTTCAGATTTTACATATCCACAAAGGAAATGTTTGTCGCCTTAAATTATAGGAAGAGTATATATCTAAAAAAAAAGAATTATAAAATTTGTTCAAACACTTATTTTTCGATAATTTTTTTATTATTCACCTCAGTTAACAGAATATATATATTTTTTTTTATTATGTGAGTCAAATGAGGATAAACTGAGGAGATTCTTACTTTCATTTCAGCAGCCAATCAAAGTAATTTTGGCCTAAATAGCAGCAAATATTGTCAAGCTTCAAATATTATGAAGAAGTAGCTTGGTTTAGAATGAAGTGTGAAGTATAAATAAATAATTTTATGATTGGTAAAGTATGTATTCCAAAAACTTATACAAAAAGTGCTAAAATTAAAAACAAAGAACTTACGTTTTCAACTAGCCCACAACTAGCCCGAAAAGATGCACTTTAGAGCTACTACAACTTCTTAATATATATAATATATATAATATATATAATATATAGAAATAAATTTTTGTACACACATACAGAACACACAAACATATGTGATTAGTTCATTCAACTGTCGTCTATAAAGTTTCAACTGTCATTCGCGTAAAAGTTCCCAACAACTCGCCATCAAATTTGTTTATGCCACCAACACCCCACCATATGGCCAGCGCACTGTCACAGTACTGCGACACCCTATTCAAACTCATTCAAGCTCACTCTAAACTACTCAGCAACTTTTTTTTGCGCACATACTCAAACGCACTTTTTATACGCCATTTACATGCCGCCCATTGCAAAACTCTCATTCGCCCAAAAACAACATGAGGTTCTACCGCACACACACTAACGCAAAACTACTTCATTACCAGCCTTTTTTTTTTTTTTTGTCATTTTCTTGCATACTCACACTAGTTCGTTTTTTTTTTTTTTCTTCCTTTTTTATTTCATTTCTATTCATGCTTATTTTTCTTAGGCACACAATTATTGCTGATTACTTTTTATTTCAGTTTTTTATGTTCGACGTGCGGGCATAAACAATTTTTTCCCTTCAGCCCACGCTAGTGCTAGTAATGCGTAACTGCGCAGATTTGCCGCTCGGCTGGCTTAGCGGTACGAGTATATGCGTGGCTGTTGTGTTTGTTTGTGTGTGAGAGAGTGTTTGCATCGTTAGTTGTTGTGTGGGTTATGATTAAGAATGTGAAATCCATTTTGGTGCGTGCAGGAAAACGTCGTGTTTGGCAGCTGGAAGGATATTAGAATGTATTAGAATGTCAGCTTTATTAGAAAAAGGAATTATTTTGCGGAATTTTAGGCAAATATGTAATATACATATGTATAGAAACTTAAAATAAATATGTATTTTTTTATTATTTCCTATAATCCTTTGAGTGAAAAAATATAAACAATTATTGAAAAAAGGGTCTAGGGTACATATATTTCTGAAAGCACAAAAAACAAAAAAAAATCGCAGTAATATAAAACCTATAGGAGACGAAAGACAAAATCATAGAAATCGAGTGAAAAATAATTTACTTGTGATCCGCAGTTGGGAAGAAAACGGAGAGCAGCGTGGTTGAATTTTTAAGGATTACAGAGGCTTTAATGATTTCCGGCAAAACCATGAGCTCTATGGAAAAAAGTCATGAGACAAAGTTGTAGGGAATGAAAATTTCTACTGCTCTTGTATAAACACCTTTTTCACATATCCTCATGATTTATGTGAAAAAGCCAAATATCTAAGTATTTGTAATTTTTTTATTTGTTTTTTTAAAATAAGGAAAAAAAAGGTTTTTTCACGAAATTTGGTGTACATTAACCTTTTTATGTTCTTAACAACTTATTTTTTAATTTAAAATACTAAGGACTTAAAAAAGGACTTGAAAGGTCGGTATGATTTTTCTTTATTGATATCTCTACTTTTTGCCACCATAAAAATATATAAATTTCTATGATAAATTGTTTTAAAAATGCAACTCTACCAAACGATTCAAAGGTGTTTTTTTTATTTTTATAAACCTTTACCTTATTTAAATTCACCTTCTCCGAGATTAGGTCAACAGAAGAAGGAAAAATAAATATTTTATAAAAAAATATAGTATGTTCGGGACGTAATGTCTTTCGTACAAACAAAAAAAAAAAACAAAATCCCGTAAACTTGGTTTCTTGACTTTTTATACTCTCGCAACAAAGTTGCTAAAGAGAGTATTATAGTTTTGTTCACATAACGGTTGTTTGTAAGTCCTAAAACTAAAAGAGTCAGATATAGGGTTATATATACCAAAGTGATCAGGGTGACGAGTAGAGTTGAAATCCGSATGTCTGTCTGTCCGTCCGTCCGTGCAAGCTGTAACTTGAGTAAAAATTGAGATATCATGACGGAACTTGGTGCAAGTATTTCTTGGCTCCATAAGAAGGTTGAGTTCGAAGATGGTTGAAATCGGCCCTCTGCCACGCCCATAAAATGGCGGAAACCGAAATCCTATAAAGTGTCATAACTAAGCCATAAATAAAGATATTAAAATTAAATTTGGCAAAAAGGATCGCATTAGGAAGGGGCATATTTGGGCGTAATTTTTTTGAAAAAGTGGACGTGGCCTCGCCCCCTACTAACTTTTTTGTACATATCTCGAAAACTACTCTAGCTATGTCAACCAAAATGTATAGCGTCGTTTCCTTTAGGCATTTCCATATACAGTTCAAAAATGGAAGAAACCGGATAATAACCACGCCCACCTCCCATACAAAGGTTGTGTTGAAAATCACTAAAAGTGCGTTAACCGACTAACGAAAAACGCCAGAAACACTAAATTTTACGGAAAAAATGGCCGAAGGAAGCTGCACCCAGGCTTTTTTAAAAATTGAAAATGGGTGTGGCGTCGCCCACTTATGGACCAAAAACCATATCTCAGGAAGTACTCGACCGATTTCAATGAAATTCGGAACATAGTGTTTTCTTAACGCTCTGATGGCATGTACGAAATATAGGTTAAATCGGTTCACAACCACGCCTTCTTYCAATATAACGCTATTTTGAATTCCATCTGTTGCCTTTTCTGTATAATATATCCATTAGGAACCAATGATGATAGCGGAGTAAAACTTTACACAAATACTGTATTTGATGCGAGAGTATAAAATTTTCGGTGACACCCGAACTTAGCTTTTCCTTAAAAACGCGTTTAAAGACAGCGCACTTAGCCTAACTAGCTACGAGCGCACAAGTTCACAAGACTGTTTCTCCGAAGCTATTACTTGGATCAACTTGAAAATTGAGAACAAAATTCTACAAGGTTGTAGAATTTAATAACTCAATAAAAATATAATTACCTTAACTGTTTCATGAGAAGCGATCATGCTTATTACTTGAATACACTTGTTTCCCAATATTCCTTTTTCAAGAGTTGAAAATATAATCGTTATGTGAGCGCTTCTTATAGATATTAGCTGTGCAATTAAATTCTCTAATCAGCTACTGGAAATATTTTAATATATTTTTAAACCCTTTCAAATGAGGGTCTTCTCCTCAAGTCGTCCAAATTTTCTATTAGCATGAAACAAATAATATAGGTTTTGTGTTTATTAATATTAAACATTTAGTTTCCTCAAAACCCTCTTCTAAAAGTCGTTTGCCGCCATCTCTTTGCAATAAATTTCCATAAAGCCCCAAACGCTTGAAACTTTTTACAATTTGGCATTTTTCTATTTTCATATATATTAGCATAAACTCGAACCTCGGACCACACACACACATATTTCCTGTCAGCATACAAAACACACACACAGCCACTCGCATACAAAGCGAACAATATTTATTTACACTCAACGATATTTGCTGCGCTGAGTTATGCATCAACAACAGTTAGCAAACTGGCACGAAAACATATATGTATGTACATACATAATATAAGGAAATATATACAAATACACTTGCTAGCTCAAATAGCAGTCTCACACGTGCGTATTTTATTATTAGTCTGTGCTGTTGCTGCTTATTTTCAGATTATTTGTTGAACCTTAAATTCACACCAAAGGCAACACTACGACTGCCAAATTCTCTACCATACACACACACATACTCTACATAAAACTTCTTACAATGCCTGTGCTTGTATTTGCATTATTTGCGAATCCACAAACACCCACACAGCATACACTCACCTATTGTTATACTTATGTGTATTATGTACGTGTTTATATACATATAAGTCGTCGAAAGTTCTCCAACTTAGCTTAACGCACGCTTCCACAAAAGTCGTTGGTATACACTTATCTATTTACGAGTGCGCTTACCTTGCATGTGTTTCCTTTCACTTCGTGTCGTGAGTGCTCTTGACTCATACGCACTTTTACACGTTTATATTTAATATTATATTTTCGGAGGGCGATGGGTGGAACTCACAACGACTTGTGAAAAGCGTGAAAAAATTGTACTTTTCATTTTTGCATTTCATTTGGAGCATTGGGAAATTTTCTGATTGTAGTGAAAATTTGCATAGCTTGAAAATGAAGTAGGCCACTTTGATGGCTACAATAACTCATATTTTAGAATTTTGGGCAGAAATTGCCATGATAAGAAGAGAAAAATTCTGCAAAATCGCCAAAATACTCATTACTCTTAACCAGTACAGCTAGAAAATACTTCATTTCATGCTAGCTTTGTTCAGTTCTTCCTCTCTTTGGACTACTTTATATTCAAGAAGAAAATTGTGTCTGTCAATAAACCTGAAGAATCGAATTGGGGAACTCAAAGCAGGTCTGGGTCTGATAAACCTCACATACTTATATTCATACTGTAAAAAATTTATAGTATTAAGGGATCCGGCCACGCGGCATTACATACATACATACATACCGGCATACATTTTATACTATTATTCTAATAACAAACTATGTAACAGAGGGAAAATTTAATTTACGAATAAAGGCTAAAACGTTTTTGTCGGTATAAGAATCCAAGGGATTGCGCTTGAGGTTTAATTTTGAATGTGTTCATGCAAATGAATTTCATAGGAAAAACTAACGAATTTCTGTCCAGTTAGTAGAGTTGTTGTGGCCAATGTGCTGAGTTAAAGGAGATGTCCGCTTAATAGAGCGTCCATTTCCTTTCATTGCATTTTTTAATTATGAATGTTTTTCACCATCCTATCTTCTAAGTTGGCTCGAACAGTGTGCTAAATTTTACTAAAATCGGTTGAGTAGTTTAGGAGTCCATCGTGGACAAACAACGTGACACGTTATTTTTATATATAAAGATTATATATTGTATATAGTATAGTATACCATAGATTCGTAAAAGAATTGGCTGAAGATTTTGAATAATAATGACATATTGAGCAGAGGTTATGAACTAATGATTTTCTAAGAGATTTTAATGAAGAAAAATTCGTTAAAACAGTGTTTAGTGTTCAGAATTTTCGAAATTTTCATAAATTTCAGTAAAAACGATTTTTTAATGTAGAATAATTGTAGACAAACGTAACTTTGTAAGTCCAGGTTGTTTAATAAACTCGAGTTTATGTACATAAACATACTACTAAACTCTAGTTATCATTTTAATAAACCACAAAATAAAGTTCTAGTCGAAGTCAAAAAATCAGCAAGCGAGCAATAAACTTGAGTTTAGTACCAATAACTCGAGTTTATGTGCCAAATCATACTACTAAACTCGAGTTAACACTTTTATAAACCACAAAATTAAGTTCTACTTAAAAAGAAAGCATGCTAGTCAAAAACTCAAGTTCAATAGAAATAAACTCTAGGTTAAAATTCATTAAACTATTAGTAAATTCGAGTTCATAGATATTTTTTATTATTACAAACTATTGAAATTTCATAAGCACTACAAACTTGAAGAAAAAATTGTCCAAATATCTCAGGTTAATTTAAAAGCACATAATTAAAACTCGAGTTTATAGTCTTATAAACTACAAAGTAGCATTAAACTCAAATTTATAAAGCACTAAAATACCAGTTAACTCAGGCTTATAGATCATACTGTACCTGTCATGACTATAAAACTAAATTATAATCATATACATATATATTTACACATATGCTATAAAAGTTTTAAAAATTTTGACTATAAAATACATATTAGCCATTGATCTACCTGTACCAAAAATCCAAAGTCTTTCACAAAACTTTACTTACCTACTCCATTTACTACAACCTTTGGAATGTCGAATAATTTCTCACAGCGCGCTTGACATTGGCCCAATCTACCTTTTGTAATTTTAATCAAAAGTTTTCGTAGCTACAATTTCACCGTTGCGCCACTTTTGCATACTACCAGGCGCTGCAGTACTTTCAAACATATGGCGAAATTGGTTTCCACAAGCATACAAAGGCATATTTAAAATAGGTTACAAACTTTTTGCCGAGAACTTATTGCTTTTTAACAGTTGCTAAAACACACTTTTGCGACTGGCATGCTCGTAAAGCGCCTGAAAGTATGTTAACGCAGTCTTTGTTATGCCACAGCAGCTGGTTATTGGTTTGACAGTCACATTTTTGGTTAATATAAAAAAGGAAAATGTAGATTTTTTTAATTCAAGGTTAGTTGTTGATATAAAATATATTTAAGATAAACTTTGGTTTTGAGTTGAAATTTTAGTTGAAGGTTTAGTCATTTTGTTGGCTTGAAGTTTTATGAAATGTATCTCATATCTTAAATCTGAAGATAAAATGGTTAGTTTACCTATTTCAGAAGAATTTCAAAAGATTTTTTACACCTACCCCATAAAGGTATGCTATATTTTTGTTATGGTAACAGTGCAACCTCATTTTTAACCTACGTGAATTTTCATGTGTATTCTCTCACACTTAGAGTTAAGCGTACATATGAAACTGCCTATAAGCCCGGCTTTTGTGATCCGTTTAAAACTCATAATCTGCAACATCACAATGTTTCCTCACTCATTGCTTCTCGCCAGCTTTTCCACAACACGCATAGGGACGAAGCATTCAACCGAAAAGACACCATTTTTGCATAACTCTGTGCATATGTGCGTAAATCGGTGTGTGTGTTCGTGTTTATTGTTATAGCAGCTCGACAGGCGTTGTCACGAGCTCGACAGACCAGTACAGCGCGTGGCAGTGTTATGTGATTTTTTTCGAATTTTTGCTCCATTATTTGGTTGAGTGAAACACGAAAATTACAACATTCTTGCAAAAGGCGCCTTTATTACCACAACTCTCTCTGTCGCTCGCAACTCTACTGCGGCAGCTTTACGGACTGCGGAAACGTGTGTGTTTTAAAGCGGTTTTTGTTTTTTCTGTTGCTGGCTGTTGCTCGCGTCTGTGCTCGGCTGTGTTGAGTTGCTGATATTTGCTTTTGTTGTTGTTATTTTTCCGGTTTTTGTTGCTGTCCCCTTTGTTTGCCCAACTGTTCCGTTTCTTTGGCCCTTGTTCTCATTCATATACAGTTACATGGGCTGCATGCTGCATATTTGTGTCAGGTCCTTTAACTTGGTTAACAGCCCCTTAACCCACTTTTTTTTGGTCGCTCTCCCATCGTATAAGTACAGTATTGTGCAAATTTCAGCATGTCCTTTGGAAGTATGCAAAGCTGATGATCTCGCCTCAAATTGAGTTCGTGCATTATTGTTGACTTTAAAGCAGCATTTTTCTGTGTGCTTGAGGAACTTTGTGTACTTGGCAGGTGTTAAAAGAGAAGCAGAGTACATTGCGCTGCATCTCATTTGCGTAAACTACAGCAATGGCCGAAAACGAAAATATCAACTGCATTTGGTGCTCCTCAAAAATTAAGAGGCATATATTCGAAAGCTATTCATCTTATCAAAGTTCAGTACGTTGGGTAAAAAATTAGCGGTTATTTTTAAAAGCGCAATGTCTTTTACCTTTAGAGACATGTGCGGCATTCATTAAGTTGCCTTTTATCCCCCATATAGCTCTGCAACATATTTGGCGACATCATGTTGAAAGCCACCGATGCCATCCCGGCTTTAGTTGAATCCTTTGGGAGAACGTTGAAGATCTTGACTGTTCAGATGACATCAGCTTAATCTCTTCAAAGTGAAGAGAAAGACCAAATCAACCTTATCAGCGAGTCAAACAAAGCTGGTCTAAAATTTAATAATTCAAAGGCCAAAGCAATAAATATTGTGATAACCAACACCTTGTCAAAGAGCGTGAAAGGTTTTTGTCCTTAAATATCTGAAGAAATTATAAAACTCTGGTAGTACATTCCAAAATACAGCACTTTAGGTGAGATACGGGGAAAACCGGATGAGATAGACCAGCAAGAACTGAAATGGAGCCCACAAGGCCGCCAGAAGCGCTGAACGCCTAAGCAAACCTCGAAATGCACGCCTAAAGGATTCTGAATCAATGGGGTAAACGCACAGCGAACGGAAATAATAATTCGGAACATGTTTGTCTTATGAGATTTCTTAACACTCATCAAAGCTTCATTAGTAATAATTATCATATTTCCTTTTAATTACGGTCATGCATTGAGCAGCTCCCATACACATCTCCCTTTAGTAGCATCTAATGGACTATCCATTTTAACTTTTAATATGAAAGCTTCTTTATTTGCCAACTGAACTAATTTTTACATGCTCGCATATGAAGTAATTTTCCAAAAATAGACTATACCGTCCATTAAGGACAGACAAATTAGCTAATTCAGTGGCCTTACGAAGAGCTCTTAGTGGCATATAAAGACATAAAAATTTATCTATAAGCAAGACAAGCAGAGCAGAAGCCATAAATGCAAGCCACAGCTGTACAAATAGATAAGCACTGTGTGTAGTAGCAGCAGCTGTTGCATACTTTTGTGCGCCAACACAAATTTTCCTGCATTTATACCAAGTACACTCCCAAGTGTAATTTACAAGCAGTTTGCGGCATTTTTAAGCTTGACATGGCTGCAAAAGCAATTTGCCAGGCATGTCAGTGTATGCATGTAGTGGTGCATGTATGCAAGAATATGCATTTTCATATTTAAGAGTTTATGCGAAGCAAAGCTGTGAGCAAAACACAATCATTAGTATGTGTACATGTTTTCAAATATATTAAAATGCAGTAGTGTATGTGAAGCTGGTGCGAAAAATGTTCTAATTATGCCCAACACGAATGCGCAGCGGCACTGCAGTGGGAGTTAAGCAGCACTTAAAATGAAGAAATAATGCTTTGCTGCTGTGAGCACGCTACACATTTTGCGCAAGTCCTAAGCGCATTAAGTCTACCTCTTTTTTTGGTTGCCTAACATTTGGCGCTTGTGAGTGGAGATCGCCTTTGCGAAGCGAAAACGAATCATACATAGCATATTAAGTTGCGTGGTATATCTGCTTTGCTTTTGAGCATCTTTGCCCGAAATGCCTAAAAGCATACTACAGCATTTCCGTTAATAAGCACACAATTGAGACAGCAATTTCTCAAACGACTTCAAGTGTGAGCTGAGGAGCACTAAGGCGTACGAAAATACATGAGCACTTACATAGACTAAACAGCACGAGCGCCTGTTGATATGCAATGTTTATTGAAAAAATTATTTAAAGATTGAAAGAAGAGTTAAAAATAACATACTGTATTAAATTATAAATTTTGAAGCAAAAACATAAAAAATATTTTAGCAAGAGACTAGAAACACACTAGTTGAAAAACAGTAAGTTTAGGATGAGTCCTTAAACTAGAAATTAAGCTGCTAGAAAGCCGAAAACTGTAGAATTTTAGGTAATACATATACAACGAACTAGTAACAAACTAGTTACAAAGTCACCAGTTTCGGGTGGGTTCACAAAATTGCATGCATAATGCTTTATTTAATCATAAATTCCTACTTTCTCAACAACACGACACATTTCATGTTACTAATATATTTTTATTCGGCGCTCCATTAAAATTTTCCTGCTGAAAATAGATTTGTTTCACTGAGCCACCACACTTCCCAACACTAACACAGCTGGCCACAGCAACATTTACAAATATTTAATAAACATAAATCATCGCAACTCTGCTGCGGTTTGATTTTGCTCCACAATTTTTTGTTTCATATTTGTTTTTGTTTATAATATTTTTTTTTGGTTGTTGCATAACACTAGGTGCTGGCAGCACGCTGCATTGCAGTAGCCTAGAAACCATGCAAAACAAGTGCTAAAATATTTGCATACACACATTAAGGCGTATACGTTCCATGAGTGGAGTATGTGCTGTGGTCTACTTTTCGGCGCTAACACCATTTATTGCTGACAAACAGTGATTTCAGCGGGTTTGCTCTGCTGCCACTTCCATGTGAAAGCATATTTATTTATTTTTTTTATGTACCGTTATTTGCTGCAATTTTTTGTAGCGCACTTCAATGAGAAAAATTTCTCTTTTCCGGCAACACAACTTTTTTCGCATTTACACACTCGTGCCGCATGCAGCTTGCCACATTCTCATAGAATATGTTTGTTTGTGCAATATTTTGCAACAGTTCATTTAATATCAGTTTTGTGAGCGCAAAACCAAAGCGCAATTTCACTGAAATGAAATGCAAAACATTTGGATTTTTCGATTTTTCGCTTTGAGTAAATATGATTCACAAAAATATTGGGTTTAAAGCAAACATTGTCGAAATTGGATATATTTCATGCAGCTCTCCAACCAACTGTTTGAGTATTTAAAATATTCATTTCACTCTTTTCTGTTGCATTCACTTTTGTGGTTGCTCAAAATATTTTCCAAATATTTATTTACTTAGTTTAATATTTTGATATGTTTATTTATTTATGGCTAAGCGTGTGTTTGTGCCTTGCAGCATAAATTGATAAGCAAACATTTACAGAGATGCCTGTCAGTTGCAGTGCTAAAATGAAAAAATTCTTTTTTTTTCATAAATGCTCGCTTGGCAGCTTTGATTTAATAAATAGCAAACATTCATTCATGTATATAACCATTTTCATTGGAGTTGCAATTGATTTCTATTTGCAATTTATTTAAAAACCGAATTTTCAGAAGATCTATTTATTTAATTAACTAAAAACATAAATGAAATGTGGTCAAATTAGTGTAAGTAAGTAAATTTGGAAACATAAATTGTCTCTAAAGACTCTCTTTGAAGAATTACTTCAATTTCTACATCGTTAAGCTAAAAAATAATTCAAAAATTATGAAAAAAACACAAAAATTAATACAATTATTTAGTTTATTATAGCTTGAAAGAAATTGTCAACAGAAAGTTTAATTTTATTTGCTTAATTTAAAACATATAATAAATATGCTAAAAATCGAGTAAACATATTACAAATACAACTTTTTTTAAGTCATTACCGCTGATTGCAGTTTTAAGAATTCCCTTGTACTTAAGCAATGAAAAAGTATATATTCAGGGCCTTTAAACACGTCGAACAACTCGGGGTAATGCCATCCTGGAAAGCTAGGTCTCCATGTCGTCTGACGATCGACGAATGGATCTCCGGTATCCGGTTCGGCTCCTATGGACGACTCTGAAAACTTGTAAACTCAATGCTCAATGCTCATGCTGGCTATGAAATACTTTAGCAGCGTCACTTTATATTATTTGGAAAGCACTGATATCTCTTAGTGCCGACGGCCTGTGCACCGGCTTATTTGTCTGAGATATTTTTGATAGTCGAGAGCCTGAATTAATAATGTTGCCGCATATAATAAAACCGATTTTATCACCTTTGCGATCGCCGGCTGGAACCTAGTATTTTATTCGCTTTACCTGCAGTATATTAAATTTGAGCCTTGAGTATATAATTACTCCCAGATACTTTGTTTGTGGCTGTGAATGAATTTAACACTTCCCTATATTTTTTTTCTCCATTACTCTAGTACTCATGAACAAGACTTATGCCTTTTGCCCAGCAAGTTCTAAATACATGCAGGGGAACCATAAAAGCATGAATCCGCTTGCAAATAAAAAAAAACGCATTTTTTGTGTCTTGTGAGGTTCATTTAAAGAAGCAGTTTACTTAATAAGTAAATAAAAATGATGGTTGATTTGTAACTGATGTGATTAGGGGTATAGTGTACTTGAATTTACGAATATAACCAATCAACTTTTACTGTCACTTTCGCGTTTAGCAACCCAAAATTAGCAAGAACAGCTGCGTAAATCACAGTCGCAAAATGACTGTAAACTAATGTAATGTGTGCAGTGTTCTTTTTATTCGAAAATGATTTTCTATGACTCTACCGATATTTCAACGATGCCAGTAATATTTTTAACGTCGATGCTCATGCACCACTTCTTCTATTTTATTGACGTCTTGACCATCAATTGATGTTAATGGCCGTCTCTTTTAATAATTTCTGCGAATCAAGAGCATTTTCGCGTGACAAACAGTCATTTCCGAAGTTCTTCTCCAACATTCTTTACCATCCTTCCATACTTTAAACTACTTAAACTACTACTTTGGAAATTTTGACAAATTTTCTTATACAGTAGCATTTTATACTCATTTTTTCTGTTTAGAATTTATCTGAATTCCTCTGCTTTCAATACCAAACTACTTTTGAGTATTCAAACATATGTATAATCACATCTAGGCATGCGGCAACTTGCTACAATTTGTGGACTTTAGATAATTTGTTGACTGTGACAGCAAAGGAAATGAAGAAATTGCATGTTTCTTGCGAAAGAAGTGCGAAACAAAAAGGAACAAAACGACGTGGATGTGTGAAAATTGCAAACAAATACTATACAGCACAAAACCAAAAAACAACAACAATATGTAATGAAAAACTACATACACGATGCAACTGCCACTCAAAGGTAACTGCAGCAACACTGCCATAGAATGGCATATAAAGCAAGTGATGGAAAGAAAAAGGAAACAAAAATGTAAAAAAAAAATACTTACAAAATAAAAATAAAGGAAGTAAACACAAAAACAAAAAAAAAAAAAAAAAAAAAAAAAAAAAAAAAAAAAAAAAAAAAAAAAAAAAAAAAAAAAAAAAATAGTAAAAAAAGGAAACTTGCTGGTACATAAAATACGAACTCCTGGCGCCGAGTAGAAAAGTTTTTGGCACAAAGCAAAACACGAGAAAACAACAACAGCAACACGCAGCGGAGCGACAATAAACAGGCGCAGCATTGCTGACAGCTGGCATGTGATGGCTGCCATTGGAGCTGCCTTTGGCGCTGCCACATAGCAATTTTCGCGCTGCCAGCAGTGTGGCAAGTGTGTTGTTTGTGTGTGTGTGTGTGGCAGAGACGGCCGGCAAACAAAGCGTTGCGCTAGAAATACGGTATGTTGTACCTTATTTTTCCAGCGATGTTGCATGCAACGCATTTAGTTGTAGCGGTTGTTGTTATTGTTGCCGCTTTTGTGCAACTAGGACGTGTTGATGGGCAACAAACGGCTTGGCTATGCTGCAAGCAATAGTTGGCATGTAGCATGTGGGGCATAAAACTTTAGTTGCAAGGAGGCAAGGTGGCAAGTGAGTGGTGTGGCACGAACGCGGCTATTGGCTTTACATTTACCATTCGAGGCAAGTGTCTGCTGCCAAACTGTGTTTTGTCGTCAGCGGCGCTTTAGTTTAACTGCGATCTTCTATGTATGTGTGTGTTAGTGGCACACACATACAGAAATTGCCGCAAACAAGGTGTAAATAACTGTCTGCAATACAAAAATGCATACAAGCTTCACGCCCACTTTTCAAGTGGCCATTCAGTGTTGCGTATATGTGTGTGTGGCACAAATGCAACTTTGCACTTATAAATGCACCTTTGTCTGTCTGCCAATCTGCTTGCCTGTCTGTCACCAGCAGCCGCTAGTTTGCTCACCTTTGCATGCGTCCTTGCAACACAACTCCTTCGCCACAGTTAACCTCGCTTATTCATGCTTTTCGCTTGTGTGACTCCTCACACCCATTTGTTTGTGCCATCCACACACACACACACACTAACTTCTAACTACACTCCTTGGCTAAGCAATTTTCGCACATTCACCTTTTGCATTTTTCATCACTCGCCTTTGTACACGTTGCAACAGCAATGTCTGCTGCACATTTTCCACAAGTGTTGCCGCGGTTTAACTTTTTTTTTTTCTTTACAACGTCATATACTTATTATATGTGCTTGAGGTTGTTGCATGCAACATTGAAGTTTCTGCGGTTTTTTGCATAAAGTTTTTTGTTGCTGTTTTTGCTGTGTCGAAAATAATTTGTTGCAATTGCCGCTGAGTCAGACACATGACAACTTTCGGTGCTTTAACTTAAGTTGATACTGAAGGTTTTGTCTGCGGTTTTTATGGCGTAGAGATAAGCTTTCGGAGGAAACAAGCAGATGGTTGCAAGCAGAAGAGAAAAAAATTTAAGAATCTGTGAGGGAGTGACTACTGGTGATAGACGCGCGGTTAGTTTCAGGTTGAAAAATATTTGTGGTGGTAGTTTTGGCTGCAAAAATAAATGCTGCTTGATTATAAGAAATGGCAACTGGTTGATTTTTGAGAAAGTTTCTTGTTATTCCGCATTGAATTTTGAGTTAAAAAATACAAATGTGATGTAGTATTTTTGAATTCGTAAATAATGCAGCTTCAAGTTTAATTGCAAAACGTTAACTTTTCTGTAACAATTTGACTAGTAATATTTTATACGATAATATATTTATTTTTAATTTTTTAAATTTAAATTAAGATATGTTTTCAAAAATATCTGGTTTTTACGCCGTTTAATTTTTGTGCAGATACCTTCTCAAATAAAAAATTTTCCATACAAGCATTTGAATTTGATCGTTCAGTTTGTATGGTAGTCTCTCTCTTCTAGTAGTTCGGTACCGTCGGTACTGAGAAATGAGCGGTATCATGGAAAGGAAAGAACGTATGCAAAATTTCAGACAGATAACTGAAACACTGAGGGACTAGCTCGCGTATAGATGAAAGGACAGACGTGTTCCGGCTTACGGGGCATCTCGACAGGATAGAATTTATAGAATACTACCTGTATTGCCGTGCCTATTGCCTGTGAAGACTCCACATTGCTCATTGCTTATTATATGTGATCTGGTCTACGAAAAGGGAGCGAAAACTAGTGTTCTTGGAAAGAGCCGTTAAAAATAAACAACTCGTTTCGTCAGTTCGAATCATCTAAAAAGTGAAATTTAATTTTTTGACACCTAAGCCCCTTTTCCGTAGACCAGGTCACATATATAGAATATTAATTAGTTTGCCATATATTGTAAGCTATAAGCTGTTACTTCAGCAGTTTGACAGCGCAGTTTTTATTTTTATGAAAATTTTGAAGAGGCAACATATCCCATTTGCACATATGCCGACGGCATTTTCATTTCAGTAATATGAGGAATGAGCGAATTCTGCTTCAATACAGCTTTTTGCGCGGTCCAAAAGCATGTCGAACGAGTGTTTTAGCTCTTTGGCCATATCAGGTAAATACGGGGAGTAGTTAATGGTTAAAATGTGATTTCTGTTCAAATAATCGTTCACAATGACGAACTTCGAATGTTGGATTTTTGGTCGTCAGTCAATTTGTGCAGAACAAACCGTGCACACACCTTTCATTAGCCCAAATGTTCGGCCAAAATGCGACAAGTCGATATTTTGGAGATGCTCAATTCGATATTCATGAATTTCAATAATGATTTCGGCAATTTTTGATGAATTCTCGCACAGTTTCGATGGAATTTCCAGTGATCACGGATTTTGATTGGCCCATATGATGATCCTCATTTATGTACTCACGAGGACTTTGAAAACGTTGAAACCACTCGTGCACTCTGTTGCGGGATAAGCAAACATCGCCATAAACTTTTTTCGTCAGAAACGTCTCGTGAAAAGTTTTACCAATTTAAAAACAAAATCTAATGTTGGCTCTTTTTTCGAAGCTCATTTTCGCACCGATAACACAAGCATACTGATAACCAAAACACAATAACTTCACTTCCAACTTCCAATTTATGAAATGTCATGAAAATGTCACTGGACAATTAGACGTTTTTCTGTGGAGATATGTAAAGTGGACCACGACGCTTCGTTTCAGACTTGGGAGAAAAGATCACATCACTGGGTACTATCTGATGAGCCTACTTAAGTCATGAAAAAATTTTTTTGCAGAAGCAAAGTGCCATTTTATTCAAAGGATAACAATGACATGGAAAATTTAAAGCAATACGAAATATTTATGATTGAAGACTTGACCTCTGAGAGCTTCTCCATTCTTTTAAATACCATCAATACATTGTATATAAAAAAGTTGTAATTATAAGCGAAATACCAATGAATCAAAGAAAATTGTTGAAAATGAAAAAAAATCGGAAAAACTTAACGAGCTTCCTTTGCAAAAATCAGCTTAAATAACAATAAAAGCAAAAAATAACAAAATTATTCAAGATTTTCCGCCGCATAAAGCCACAGTGTATAATAAGAAAACTGCAAAGGTCTCTCAAGACCACACAACAACTTGACGTGTGCCTGCCAGCAAAGCAGAGAAATTCACACAACAAAGTTAAAGGAAGAAAGGCCAAAAAAAGTTAAGAAAAAAAAGCAAAAACAAAAACTTTTGCTGAATACCGGTAATACAAAATACTTAATATGTATGCTGCTATGCACCCAACTGTATAGTACTTGCCGCCCACCAACACGTATCACGAGCAACTTAACTGCTTACCGAGTAGTTAGCAAGAAGCACAGTGCCAACTTCTTTTGAATTGCAGCCAACTTTGTGAATACCGGAAATTTTCTTAACATTTTGACATTTACTACACCCAACAGGCCAGGCCGACTAAGGGGAGAATGGGAGAATGTGTGTGCACTGAAAAACTGCTGTGGCACAACTTGAAGCCTGGCGGAGCAACCACACGGCACTGCAAGCGCCGCAATGCCAACCACAAAAGCTTTGCGCTAAGAAATGCTTTACTAACAACTTGCCTTGTGCTACACAAGCAAGGCTTTAAGAGACATGTATATTTATATATATAACTACTTTATACTTTTCGCTTTAACTCGCTGTCTGTCTGCCTTAGCGCTGTGTGGCAACAACTTTTCACGAGACTTCCGTCTCAGCTTGCACGCTCGCTCATAAACTGTGGATAATTTGCCGACGTCGGCATGCCGGTGAATGGCAGGCGTATAGCCGCAACGCCGTCAAAACGGTGAAGAGGAAAACTTTGCATTTCATCAGCAAGCCGTAAGTTGCATAAACAAATTAATGATGTTGCACGGCAAACTTCTCGCCGTTACGAAAGTGGTATGTCAGTAAACCGCAGCTTTATTGGGCTGCGCGCCTTCTTTATGCATTTTGCTGCTGTCTTTATATCGCTGCGCCACCGACACACCGCCGCAGTCGTTACTTGTTGTTGGTGGGCCGGCAAGTATGCTATAATTACTTTTTTTTCGCGCAAAGCAGGCAAAGATAATGAAAAATAGCACCAGCAACTTGCCACATTCATGTTGCATGCCAACTTTTCTGCGCCTGTTTCCGACTTCCTTTTCACTTTAACAAGCAAAAAAAATTGAAAAGGAAATAAGAAAAATAATGTAAAGCAGAAATAATTAATAAAACAACAATAAAAACAAGTTTGAACAACGAGCTCGACGACTTCTTTAAGCAACTTCATACTTGTGCCTGCTTTATGCCAACCAAAGACGTGTGAAAACCGCAGGCAGGGGCGCACAGACGGTGGCAGCGCTTGTTTTTAATTATCTGTCCGTGTTGCATGCAACGCCGGCATAGTGCATTCACCACAATACAGCGATTGTGATGGCGTTCATGACGGCTGTGTTGCATGCGCATGGATTTGTATGCGCTCAAATAGCATGCGGCATACTTATCGGCGCGAATTATAACAAATTTTATTGCCGCGGGCGTTAATTTGTTTTTTGTTGCCGTTATTGTTGTTGCATATTCACGCAATAACAGTGTAAATTATATGAATATCAACGCATTGACTGCTTGCATAAATACATTACTATAATATTGTGTAGCATACATGCAGGCGCACTTGTGCTTGCTTGCGACATCAACAATTCACGCATTGAATTGCATAATTAAAATACACAAGTAATTGTTGTCGCGCAGTTTACCATGAAAATTGTTTTTTTGCGGTTTCACAGGCCGCAAGTGCGCATTTGTGTTGTGTGAAGCGCCTAACAGCATGCTACATGCATGACAATGACGGAGCAAGTGGTGTTAATGAATACAGAGCGACATTTAAATGTGTGGGCGTGCATTGGTATATGCATTGACACGTTCAACCGCCATAAATGCATTTACACATTCGGCGTTGTGGCGCCTAAAACTATGCAGGCTATACATATATATTGCATATTTCAAGCGCAAGCCAACATAGCGGAATGTGAGTAGCTACTTTATTCAATGTCCATAACATTATTTGGTGTTGAATTAAAATTTCTTAAATTATGCTGCATACTTACAGGCGCTTTAACGAATTTATACAAATTTTCAAATTTTTCTGTGAGATTGTAAGTGCCGCTGTTCATAATTCATGTTTTCCATGCCATTGACTTTCGTTGACTTGGCACTTTCATTTAATTCTGCTCTTTTCCTCTTTATCGGCTTTTGAATATTAAGTGAGTGTAGCAGCGTTAAGGCAATGCTTCCGAGTGATGTTCATTTCTTGTTGCTTTTTTGTGTATTTTTGTATTTTAGTTGCTGTTGTCAGCGCTTGCTATTTGCGCACCCCGAAAAGTTGTGTGCTATCTCTAGTAATTTCCCGTCAATCTCGCTCGGCTGTTTATAATATGCATCGAAGTACTTTCATATTGATAAGCAAACAGCGCATTTGGCAAACGAAACACCGCGTAGCACGTTGGAGCAAATGTAGCCACTGAAGTGTAAATGCGCTAAAGTGACAAGCAAAAAAGCAGCAGACGCCAAACAAATAGAACAACAAAATCAACTGTTTTCCGTTCAGTGCCGCCCTTCAGCAGCAAAGCACATACACTGCTTTGTTTATGAGTTGCAATACCGGTCTCTTTCTAACATCTTTTTATGTGTCTATTGCTGCGCCTAAATGTATGCCAAACAGCCAACTCAATCATCTATATTTGTGCGCTTCATTGGCTTTTGCCAGCGAGCTTTGGATGATTTATGTTGCGCAATCACGGTGTTGATTTGGTTTTGAGCCTTTGGCCTTAAAAAATAAAAATTTCTCGTGAGTATTATAAATCATGCTCCTAAAAGCTTATAACTTTAATGGGTTTCTATTGATTTGCGAATATAATTTGACGATGTTTTTTTTTTTTTTTAAAGAAATTCCCACGTTTCTATAGCTCTGAGCCTATTTATGTTCATAAAGCGTAGCACAGTTTTATTTAAAATCCAAAAATTCCTTCATATTTATTTTGTTTATTTTTTATATGATGGCAACTCTTTACAATAATTATGAGAAGAATAGTATCTACACAAGCCGAGTTAAATTACTAGAAAATTTACTATATTAAGACTATACATACTATTATACATTATATATGTAAAATCTAATCATAAAACACGTATTAGATGTAAAGGCGATTTTGTATGTATGTATTTACTTCAACAAAGTTTTACATTTTATAAGAAACTGAAGAAAGTAGATAACCTATTAGGAAATAAATTTCTATATTTTCACTTTAAATAACTGCCAAACTGGAATAATTTACATGTTTCCTCAAAAATCTCAGTTTTTTATTGGGTAACTAATCCGACTGATTCCCTTTAAAACAATGGTTAACTCGTTCAAAACTGTTTCCTCAGCAACCTGTTCAGTAAGATTGCTGTGAAATAAAGCTTTTAAACAAAAGAATTATTTGTAGTAATTTTAGATTTGATTTAAAGAATGTAAATGTATCAATCGAAAAATTAAAACAACCTGCAAATCGATCTCATAAAATATTATTTCAATAAAATAAAGAAAACTATATTCACACATATCCCTCAATTATTCATATATTTGCTATTTTCACACATTATTTATTAAATAATTGCAAAACCAGTACGTGAAATAGTAACCGACACTTTTATTTGTTGAAAATACATAATAAACGCCAAAAAGTAGGCAATTTTTTTCATATTTCACATGAATAACTAATTTGTACATGCTTTTTAGCTGCGCTTCACAACAATTGATCACTGTAAGTAAAAAAATAATATAAATTATGCAAAGCCTACCAATCGGCGCCATACAATATGCAATGAAAAGCCATAAATATCAGCAAATAAATTATTGATATTGAAAGGAATACATGAAAATAATTTAAAAATGGAATGAAAATTGCCAAATACAGTGAATGCGCTCTACTTTTAATTCCTAATTGAAATACACTAATGGAATCAATGTCATTACTTGATAAATAATAAATATAATAATAATAATMAAAACTAGGTTGACCTACACAATCAAAAAACTTTTCATAACTCTATAGATACAAAATTTTTTGCAACATTTCAAACTTTTCTATAAATTCAAAAAACTTTGTATTTCCTCGGCACCTTGACACTAATGAGTGCCAGCGCTGTCTCCGTCTATCGCAAAATCCTAAAGGTATGGTAAGAAAACGCAGAGATGCCTAGCTTAAATCTTAGCAAGCAACAATTTATTCAAGGTACCATCGGAGGTGTGGAGGCTGTTTCTAAACTTTTCCACCTTCGAACTAAATCCTCTCAGCACTTGATTAATCAAAAAAACTTCCGTCAATGGATTGCTGAAAGTTGCATCAGAGCAAAGATGGATTTTGTTGCGCGATATTTTTACTCTGTTGCACATATATGTAATTTGTAGTATATAAGTTTGTATATAAGTTGTTCGTATTTATTTTAATTGCAAAACTTTTCTCCGCTTTGCAGAAGACTGTTAAACCATCACCAACATCGCCGTTGTCATCATCATCAGCGAGTCTCTCAGCAACGCCAAAAGACGAAATTTACATTGACGATGAGAGCATTGAGGGTTCAGGCGGTCGTGGCGGGGTAAGTTGTGTTTATGGCTGGTACTTTTTTATATTTGTTAGTGACATATTTAAATGTCTTCAGAATTTGTTGATGATCTTTAATGAGGTGCTGATGGAATTTGGGCTATGTCGAAGAAATTTAGTAATTTTTTTATATTATTGAAATGTAGTTGGAAAAAATTACCTATTTTTAAAATCGTAATGCAATAATACCTCAAACTGTGGAGAGCGCTATTTATATTTGTTGTGAAACTTATGGAGAACTGTTTTAAAACCAAAAATATGTAGACGCCTAAAGGTATGCCTCCGAAGAGAGAAATTCGATAATCAAAATATTAAGGCTTAAAAACTTTTTCAATAATGATTATTGATTATTTTTTGCGAAACTTGGGTAGAAAGAATTTTATAACTAAAACATTTTAAAATATATATATTGATAACTAGCACATTTTAAAATATTTATTTTATACACTATTTTTTGTTTCACCATATGTGGAACTTGGCAGAACTGTTTTTATGACGAAAGGGTGTGACACATAAAAGCATGGAGTTTAGATGCCATACTCCACGGAAAAGCAAAAAGAAGTATATCCTGAAATCCTGAAATTAAATTTTTTAAAAAGAACTGTGTCTTTATTAATCAATTGTATTCATTAATTTGTTGCCCAAAAGCAAATTTAAATAAGTATACGCTACTTAAGCTTCAAAGATTTTAATCGAAAAAATGTTGACTGCCAAAGGTAGGCTTTAACGACAGAGGAACCGAGTTATACAATGATATTTCCACTTTGAGTTGAATATTTACCCGAAATAGCCGAGTATAAACCTTTGAAGCTGAACTCCAAAACTCCTATACCTATTTCAGTATATTTATATATACATATGTAAAAAACAAATCGGGCAGTAAGCCATTAACTCAGCTTCATCTAACCACTTCTTCAGTAATGCATACATACTTCAGTACACCCACATTCATATTTCCTCTTCATTCCATATTTATTTGTAACATAAATACTTATCAGCCAAAATGTATGCTACACTACGTATAAAAAGCATGTTCAATTCAAATTGCAATTGGCGCTTGGCAGTTCGGAGTTCTTAATGTACGCTTGTACTCAATTCCAACAAACTCAACCTTCTTTTACCTTCTCTGATGCATGCAAACAGTTCTTGTACACTGTGGTACATGCATGCATAATACATATTTGGCTAAATACGTGTGTATTTCAGAGTGTTGTGGGTACCTGCATATGCCATAAAATACAGTTGTTGTCTTGCATGCGAGACATACTAAATATTTACTTGTCGTGTTAGGAAATGTTGCAATATTTCAAAAATACCAAATGAATATTCATTTAAACTGCGCTCGCATGTACAGTTACATGGCAAAATGTCTACGAAATATTATAAATATTAGATACTTGGCTTGGACTACTAATAACATCCGTATGCGATAAAGTCAATTAGACATGTTGCATTAGACGAAATGTGGGCTCGATTGCAAGCAATATGGCCTTAAATTTACTTTTCCAGCAGCGAATCATTGAAAATTTGAGCGAGTTTAATGATTTATTACAACAATTTTTTCATTTAATTTAATTTGGCGCACAAAAAACTATATAAAACTCTGATTTTCCACCATCTAATTTCGAAAACTTAAATTTGATTGCTTAACTCAAGACGCTAGCTTACACCTAGTATAACAACTACCACAAATTTAATTCTTTGTCAACGCATTAGCGACGCAATGCTCACTACTGTGCGCAATTTCAACTGCCTGAAACATAACGCTACACAAAGCACGATTTTATGCACTGCCAATTGCAGGAGGGTGCCTCTTTATCGACCATCATCACTTCAGAAACCTTTTACTCTACATCGTTTTATTACCAGTTATTCCCTTACTTCCTCTTCGCTATTTTATTGCTTGGTTTTACGCCTTCCTATCTTTCATTGTTTTAACTTTTGCTCCCATTGGCATCATTCACTGCACGGCAATCACAATTTAACTAGACCATGTGCCAGTTTCCTCCTGCAACATCCTGAGATAATTTTTAATGGCTCACCAAATGGTGGCCAGTGCAAAGAATCACTCTTGTGTATCAGACATGCTGTTTCCAGTGGTTGGCGAGGCACTTTTAATGTGCGCGAGTGCACCCGAGTGTGCGCTAGCTAGCTGAGAGAGGAGTGGAGACTGAGTTTCTTTGTTGGAAACCTTTCATTGCTGAGTTATTGGCTGTGGGCCAACGAGGCTGGACTTAAATAAACTACATGTACACGCTTGAAAATTTGGATTACGGAGAAAAGTGTTTTACAGTTGTTTTCGGTGTCTGAAATTAGTATTTTAAATTAAAGCAGGGTTGCATTTAAACCAAAATTTTTGATAAAAAATTAAAATTTTATGGTTTGCTAACTTTTTGTGTGGAAAATTACCCTATTCAAGAGGTGGTGAATATCAATGAAACTCACCAAGGTTCGTGGTGAATTCAAAAAAAAAAGCAGTTTGTAAGCGAATATAATATTATAAAAGAGCTTAAGTCGACTTAATAAATTTCTAACAGATTGATTTGAGACGCGAAGTTGCTATTTACATAAATATAATATTTCTAAGAAAACATAAATATAGTATTTGAATTCCTCAAATACTGCATGGCTTAAACGGAAATATTTTGCGTAAATTTAAATTGACTGAGTGGGTGTATAGATGTGAGTTGATCTTCCGTGATTGAAATTAGCTTTGGCAATTAAAGCAGGGTTGCATTTAAACAAAATGTTTAATAAAAAAAAAGATTGTCTGGTTTTCTGGGTATTTTTTATAATGTTTTTTTTTAAACAGACCATATTCAAAGTGTGGTGAATATCGATGAAACTCACCACACTTCGTGGTGAGTTTAATAAACAGCACAAATGGGTTTTCTGACATAGTAGTTTCTATTCAAATGTGTCCACTTTCAGTGTTGATGAATATTCACCAAGTTTAACTCAATTTTTGCAGGATTTGCCAAATATAACACGATTTATTAAAGAATAAAATAAAATCGCATTAATAAGTTAAGTGTCTTCTTTTCGAGCCTCGAATCAAAGGTTTGTATTTAATATATTTCCCGAATAAATCGCTGTACCTATACGCAAATATTTTTAGTAAGTTTAAATTTACTTAAAATGAGATATTCATATCAACGAGTTCGATACTCTAACTATTTATTTCTAAGATAACATTAATATGTGAACACTGCTTAAAAATATGTCAAACCATTTTAATTTAAGTAAAAAAAGTAAAAATGCTCAAATAATTCGAGACTCGAAGATGAAAAGCATTCAATTCTAGTGTAAATAAAATGGAATATTATATACAAACACTTACGGCTGTTATTAAAAAAAAATTTTTTTTTTAACACAATGTGCAATTTTTGTATGGAAAAGTATTCGTTTACCCATAAAATATATTTTTTACCAAAAAAGTTTCAAAGAACAAATTTGTTTCCTTAAAAAAAAAACAAATTAACAAAATAACCTTACCAAAAAATTAATTTTACATAAAAAACCAATAAAAATACTAAAAGCGAGTATTTTTGATCCCACTCCAATCAAAAAAATCAATTTACCACAGATCCTATATCGCACTCGGTCAATTGCGTTCGACCACCAGCTTTCAGAAAATGACAAAAAATCTAAATGAAAAGTCTAACACTCGCGACGCGCTCTTCACGCATTAAGGTCAAACAAAATCCACTCGAACCATCATGGCTTTATTGCTTCACCACTCGTAGCGCACTACAATTCAGGCTTTCGCCAAAGCGAAAAAAACGGTTTAAAACAAAAACAAAATTCTTCGAAAAAGTAATTTAATTAAATTGCATGTCATGTTTTCCCAACAGACGCGCCAGCAGCAACAGCAACGACAACTATTCGGTTTACCATCAGCAACGGTTTGACTTTGAGTTACGGTTATTTTTTATTTTTGTTGTTTTTGCTGTTTGTTCCGTTTGTTGTCAGTTCAAAATTAATTTAGTGGCCTCTCGCAAAACGCGTAGCATCAACACGCGCTGTCTGCTGCCCCACTTCGGCTGACACCGGGCGCTGCATGTGCCACAAAATGAAAACTAGCATAGGACTAGCAGTTCCGGACTGTTGACATCGTACATATGTATGTACAAACTTATATTTATTGCATATGTGTAGATATCTTATCCGCTTTTGTTTAAATTAATTAATCATATATAATATGGCGTGCCTCTGCGTGTCATGTAATTAAAACTACTAAATAATTAAGAGGTTTTCAATATGGGTTAGTTGGTTTCCAAACTGTGCTAAAATTATAGTTGCTGTTATTTGAAAATTGGTGGCAAAAACTTTTAGTAAGCAGTAGTGAAACCTAACGGTAAAGTTTCTATGAATTTTTGAGTTTTTTTTAAATTTAGCATAGTCTTTGTTTTCGAAAATGATCACTTTCGGGACGTGGTGAATATAGATAAAAATCTCATCACTTCGTGGTGATTTCAATAAGGATGACACAGTATGAACGTAGAGTTTTTATTTTCGAAAATTATTACTTTTCGGGTGTGGTGAATATGGAACAAACCCACCACACTTCATGGTAAATTCATGAAACATTGTGCAGTAGGTACGCAAAGGTTTTATTTTCTAAAATTACCCCTTTTCGGCCGCGATTAATAACGAAAAACTCACTCGAGACTTAATCAATGTGGGTTGAGGCTTCCGAAAGTCAAATATAATTGTTTGAAATACATTTGTCTACTTTTAGGCGGAAATTGTATGTATGCAGGCATATTTTCGCAGAAAAATAATTTATCAATATTATTATTTATTAATTTTGTTTCTTCATATTTTATTAACTAAAATTCATTAAATTCATAAATTTCCAAAATGAGCTAAATATTTTAATAAAGCAGTGAGTACACCTAAATTATAACCATATCCTTGATGTCTAAGCCATGCCCAATTCAGTTTAGGAAATGCGTCAGCTACACAGCCGACCTGCAAAATTATCAAATTTGTCGCTATATTTTACACAAATACACATACAAAACACACATCTAAACAAATGTACACTCTGCATATGCGAACTTTACCTCTATGAAAATGCCAACAGCTGTCAAAAATTGGTGGGTGGCTGCGTCAAAGGAAAAATAAAATGACAAACATACCGCAACTCAGCTCCACAATGTTCGAAAGTTTCGAGTGGCAGAGCGTGGTAATAAAATTATGAACTGCTTTGTGAAAATATACGACGATATTACCCCATATATTCGCATTCGTTGTGAGTAAGCGCCCACCAGAGACAGCTGGTTACACACCTGAGGCATAAACATATTTATATGGGTTATATGATTATTATGGCGCACATACAATATTTATGGCTGACACGAATTTCCAGTCAAATAGCTTTGAGGGAGAGCGCTGAGCATATATTGAGTTTAAGCTATGATGTTTAATGAGCTTTGCGTATTTACCGATATTTTTGATAAACACAAATTTTTTAATGAAATTTTGGAAGTTGAAATTTAATAGAATTGGGGGAATTTCTGTGGTACTGAGTAAAAATTTCACTACTGAATGAAATATTGTGAGGCGATGAGTGTTCTAAATAAATTAATAATAATTAAGAATGGCATTTTTTACACAACATGACGAAAATGCAAAACATTCATAAAAGATACTTTGCGTCGGAACCTCATTCGGTCCTAGGGAAGGTTAGGTTAGGTTATGACATAGGGCTCGTTGGATATCAATATAATGTAATTCATAAACTCTTAAAAGAAAGAGTTTGCGACTAAAAGTTGACCGTTTTTAAATGAGCTTGTTAATTCCAAATCTTAACATATGATTTATGAAGAGAGTTGCCACCATTCCTGATTAAAGTTGTAGCACATAATAACAAACAACAAATAAAAAGCCTTCATATTTTCAAAATGTGTCAATGAAACATAATTTTTTTTTGCGTATATTACTAAAATATGGCATTATTTTTTCAGAACTTTTCGTTATTCTTTTTTAACGACTTGCGAGTGAAGAAAAAATTCAAACAAAATACAGAGACGAAAATTTTTTAATTAAAATATTTTGTAGCAAAAATTTAAGACTTTATTGAAATTAAAAAA
>NW_017535063.1:83096-100230 GCF_001853355.1 Bactrocera latifrons | reverse complement strand
TTTTTTCAAAATTAAATAAAAATTAAGTAAATATTAATTTTTTTGTTAAGTGCCACTCCTCTTGAGTTTACCTTTTGCCTTTGTTGCCATAAACCCACTGAGAATTGCAGTTCACCCAGCTCTTTGAATGGAGTGAAAATTATTTAAGTTACCTCACATGAATTAGAAAATGTGAGTTAAATTTCTTGATCATAAAGCGAACTAAATAAAAATACTTAAAACGAAATTTCCATAAAATTAATTTAAATTATATACGAAAACAAAGTAAACCGACCATAAAGCGCACCTTTGCTGGAGATCATGTGTAAACCTTTTGCGCAACAATGCTTGCAAACATACATACAAGCATTCATATATACCTAAGCACAACAAAATTTATGAGCACTCCCATATGGGTGAATGTGTGCTACACTCGCATACGCCAATGTAATATCCGCCTGCAGGATATGTTGCCGTTTGTAAGCATATCGTTTGTGCCATGAAGCGAACTCATTTCTTGCCTGCTGCGCCTCAGACTCAACTCGTCTTGACTCGACCTAGTAAAAATTAATGCGCGGGAATCGTAAAGGCCTGCTGGGTTGTGCAAAATAAATTTCCGTAATGCATATCGGTCAAAAGCGACGCCGACGACGTCAACAACTTGGCAGCGCACACATACATATAAACACACATACGAGCGTTAGTAAGTGCTGCGCTGCCATTTAACATTTGTCCGCCGCCTTTTCCGTTCGACTCGAGGTTCTTATTGTTATTATTTACTTTTTTTTCCAACTACAAGTGCAACATTTTGCCATTTGGTTGGTGCTTCTTTTTTTTTACTAGGTTTTTTTACTACTGTTTTGGTGCTACTTTTTCTACTCCTCTTTTTGTTGCACTTTTTTAATTTTTGCAATTTTCTAAAGTGCCGCTGCTCACTTGCCATAGCTGCTGCCTCCAGGGGGAATAGTGGTGCAACAGTTCACCAGCGGCATTTCTAAGGAAATGAGAGCAGAAGCACTTCCAACAACAACTATGCAGTTTTGCAAATGGAAACTTTGCGGTTACATGCTGAGCCATCCACACTGGGTCAGTTTCTGACTGTGGTTGTTGATTTTTTTTTTTGCCACAACATAACAAATTGTTTGCAGTTTAGTAACTCGTATATGTGTGCGTGTGTGCCCCGGCTGCCGCAGGTGCCATGCTAAATTCCCACACACGCACATTCTCCATAAATACCGTTGTATGTACTCAGCGCCCTCAGGCTTTGTCACCATATCCGTTAACCATTAAATCATTTTAGTACACGTCGGCTGCCTCTTGCATTTRTTGTTGTTGTTGTGTGTTCATAATTTTCACGTTTGTTTTTTATCTTTGTATTGCCTCCACATTTGAGTTATGGCATATTTCGTAAATTTTATGTGCAATTCGCCGCCATCGGCTATCAAATGTCATGAAGTTGGCAACAACAACAGCAGCTGTGACAGCAATAAATAAGCAACATAAATAAGAGTTGAGTTCTTTTAGACTTTCAAATGGTTGCCTGTCTACCTGCTGCCGTAGTTTGTATGCCATACGGTCGGCAAATAAATGCACCTGGCTCAGGTGCATGAGTATGAATATGGGGGACGTGCCTTATAGGAAATTAGAGTGAATATGGACGACTTACATTTCAAAAATAAACTACACATGTGAAATATGTTTTGGGTTGTAATAAATTTCTTATTGTCAATAATAATGGTAATATAACGATTTTTCAATACTAGATAGGAAAATAAGAAAAAATATATTTTTAAAATAATTTAATTTTTTTATTCTACCAAAAGGCTGCTCTCCAAAAACGATTTTTGAAAGCTAAAATAAATAATTGCTGTATAAACACTGTTTTCTTTCTTCACTTTTAATATTATATCTTGAAGCATAAACCATTTTAGCCACCATAGCGTATACGTAACTCAATTGCCTGGTATTAGGGAGCAGCATAAAATGCTTGTAGAATCTGATTAAAAACAATTAAAAATTAAAATCATTTATTTTCATTGTTGTAAAATCCGGAGGACAATCTTAAAATAATTATTCTTTTAATTTTGGAAAACCAGAAAGTGGCTGTTAATTTTTATTAAACTTTTTTAAACACATTTTTCCGGAGTTTCTTTACAATTGTTGCGAGCGAGATTTGTTGTACCATGACAATATTGAAAGCATTTGCTCTAAAAATCCTTTTTTTTAATATCAATCCTCCGAAAATTTTGTGAAACAAGTAAATTAAGGTCGCCATATTTGTATTTAATTTAATAGGTTAATGTTGAAGCCTTTGAAAATGGTAAACATTGTAAAAAAATACTCTAATTTGAAACCTTTTAGAAAAGAAAGATGAAATAACCAAAATAAAAGGAAAAATAATTTGTGGGCGATGTGGGGAAGAATAAAGATACGGTTGCTGTTGAATTTTTCAAAGCTAAAACACGGTTTATCGCGTTTTTCGGCAAAACTACGAGCACTAAAGGGAAAATTCGTTGGGAAAACTGTAGATAATGAAATGAATTAAAACTTTGTATTCTTCCACAAATCACAAACATTCGTTTGAAAATTAAAAAAAAAATTTTTTGTTTTTTACTTTTATCAAGATAATATATAAACCCAATTTAAAATTTAAATTAATTTAATTTAATTTGATTTAATTTCATTTCATTTCATTCAATTTAATTTCATTTAATTTAATTTAATTTAATTTCATTTCATTTAATTTAATTTCATTTAATTTAATTCAATTTAATTCAATTTGATTTAATTTAATAACACTCATTAAACTACCACTAACAACTATACATCTAGAAAAATTTTAAAATAACAAGTAAGGGAAGTTCGGGTGTCACCGAACATTTTATACTCTCGCATGATGAAGTGATAATCGAGATTTCAGGCGTGGTTGTGAACCGATTTCACCCATATTTGGTACATGTCATCAGGATGTACTTTTAATGATTTTCAACATAACCTTTGTATGGGAGGTGGGCGTGGTTATTATCTGATTTCTTCCATTTTTGAACTGTATATGGAAATGCCTAAAGGAAACGACTCTATACAKTTTGGTTCACATAGCTATAATAGTTTTCGAGATATGTACAAAAAAGTTAGTAGGGGGCGAGACCACGCCCACATTTTCAAAAAAATTACGCCCAAATATGCCCCTCCCTAATGCGATCCTTTGTGCCAAATTTAATTTTAATATCTTTATTTATGGCTTAGTTATGACCCTTTATAGGATTTCGGTTTCCGACATTTTGTGGGCGTGGCAGTGGGCCGATTTTGACCATCTTCGAACTTAACCTTCTTATGGAGCCAAGAAATACGTGTACCAAGTTTCATCATGATATCTCAATTTGTACTCAAGTTACAGCTTGCACGGACGGACGGACAGACGGACTGACGGGCGGACGGACAGATCCGGATTTCAACTCTACTCGTCACCCTGATCACTTTGGTATATATAACCCTATATCTGACTCTTTTAGTTTTAGGACTTACAAGCAACCGTTATGTGAACAAAACTGTAATACTCTCTTTAGCAACTTTGTTGCGAGAGTATAAAAAAATACAACAAACTCAGTTTGAACAAAAAAGCTAAAAGAAATTCGCATTATTAAGTAAATTTCAAGGTTTATTTGCATTGATTTCCCACGAAAGTGTTACAACGGCGGCAAGTTTATACAAGCATCATAAAGTTTTCACTGAAAATCTGCCTCAACAATACACTTGAATATATGTTTTATAAGCTCTCTGCACTCCGTCTAAATGCAGGATATTACATCTCTCAACTCATTGTTTTCTTCTCTCTTTTGTTACACGCATGGCAATTTCATGGACG
Source organism: Bactrocera latifrons (assembly GCF_001853355.1). Lineage (NCBI taxonomy): Eukaryota > Metazoa > Arthropoda > Insecta > Diptera > Tephritidae > Bactrocera > Bactrocera latifrons. The sequence continues at coordinate 96,386 of NW_017535063.1, read as the reverse complement.
TGAATAATACCGTACATATTATAAAAGATGAATATCCCTTAGCTAGCTTTCGAAAAGCTGCAGGCTTATATCGTACATATAAATGTGTATGTGTGCGTGTTTTTATTATTGTTACATGGCAAGCATACCATGCCTCAATTGTGAATTATTTATACCTTTTCATCAACATTGCATTGAATGGAATACAAGAACTCATCATTCGCATGAAAAACTACAGCGCGGACTGTCAATACGCATGAAAATATAAAGTTATGCTGAATAATGAAAAGAAAACTCAACTGTGCAACCCGCGCTGGCTACGATGTACTCATGTACTATATATATATTAGTATAAAAAGCAATATTTCAGGAAATTACAACAAAATATCCACAAGTATGTATCTGTATGCATACAATATCGAAGATAAGAGGTGTCGCTTGTATAACTAGGGTCTTCTTGTTCTCATCTACATCCATTTTGATGGTGTAGGGTCAATACCAACGAATATATTTCTTTCTCTTGAGATTTTATCTCAATAAAGACTATAAAGAATATATGCAATTTTCATGTGGACTATAATTTAAATGATGTGTGCTCTGTACTTAGAAGGACAATATTTATTAGTATGCCCTTCAATATAAAACAATATAATAGCTTCAATATGAAGATTATGCTTTTCTAATGGCAGGTAGGAATAATGGATGCTCTTCTATATTTTCTATATTTTTTAGGTACCAGAAAGTTCTCTATTGACAACAGTGGCCAATTTGGCAAGGCCTTGCGAAAAAATTTGCCACTGCTGAAGTACTTTCTTCTATCAATTTTATAGCATATACTAAATACTGCCATAAGTTCTAATACAAGTGCAGGCCGTCACAAAAATGAAACCTAAAACAGTTATTAAAAAAGAAAATTGCTTTCACAAAAGCCCAAAAATGATCCACAACAGCAGGCCACAATTTCTTTTAAATTTAGTTTTAGTTAGCATTAACGAGCCTGCTCAAATCAAAGTTTCTTTGAGGCTCTTAACATTTGTTTGGATTACGCGACAGGCAATGTTCCTTACCACTGATCACAAGCTTTAGTCCAATGTATTCAATTCTGTACTTCCAGACGACCAATCATCTGCAGCTATGAAACCTGGAATATTGCTTTTAAGCCATTTTTGGGTGGTGTTTACTTGTATGCTTTAAAATAATTTTACTGATAGCTTAATCTCTTTAAGCTTGATATTCTAAACCATTCTCCAGGTTATATAAACTTTTTCGCTCCCACAAAATAAAATAAATCAAGAAAATTTTTTAAATTTATTTAACTTAATTTAAAATACGCGCAATCAAGAAAATATTTCAGAAAAACTTTATTCTATTAATTTTATATCACATATAATATAATCAACAGTTTTCGAGCAACAACAAAAATGCATTGAGCAGCAAATACCGGAAATTATTTTCATTCACACAAATCCCACCACAACTTTCTATACAAATGCAGCCAGCCATAAACTTGATATACACTATATAGTACATGTATCCGAAGTCTGAACATATTATATCCTTGAGACTTCGTTGCAAATAAAATTCAACTTTTTGTGATTTTAATGTTCCTCAGCTCACAGCTGTTTTATTTATACGACTCACGCATGCATGCATATATGCATGTGTAAATGTGTAGGGGTGTGTGTGTGTGTCAATATCAATTTGATTGCATTCAATAAATGCTGTTTGAGTTGTCATGCTGATATCATATTCTGCAAGCCATGCATACACACACACAGCCGTAAGCATTTTTAATAAATTATTACTGTCAACATTTCGTATAACTGTCTCCTTCACTTCTACTCAGCACACACACACATACATAAAAGTGTAGCTCTAGCATTGCTGGCTGTCCTCATCTAGCTGTACGTTCAACTGTTGTCGGTCTGTTCGCTTTCTATTAAATGTCATTAAGGTTGTTCGATGTCATGCTGGTTTTGTGCCACCATGTTGGCAACTCTCTCGCTCTCCTTCTGCATTATCCACTGTGCTGCTGTCCGATTTAGTTGTCTTATTGCATGTTCTGCGTTCATTGTCCGGCTGCGCCAGCTGTGTCCGTTTGCTGTTTTCCCTCCCCATTGGTATTGTCGCCTCAAAGCTCATCACTGTGGTCTGCTAGCTCTCTCACACTCCATCTCTCCCTTTTGTACTAGGTATTCATGTATGTGTTTTTTATGTTAATTGTATTTGTGTATTCCTTATTTATCTGGCATTAAGCAAATTCATATTCATTTCAAATTGTTTCTGTATGTGTGTCGCTGCCGAAACATAAACGGACAGCTAATGCATAATTCATTAAATCAGGAGTTATCAAATTCCCTATCATTATTATTAATTTAATAGTGCTGTCTACTGTGAGGTTAGATAGAAGTGCAGAAAAACTTAGCATTCTTGCTAGTGTCTTTCGATTGTCGTGTGGTAATTTAATATTAATTGCGGAATCTAATATGTAGGCAATTATTTATTAGTAAATTTCTTAAGCATATATGGCAACTCGCCTAAAATGCTTACAAATAAATTTAGACTCTTGAATTCTCTTATTGTCGATTACAAGAGTTTCAAACTCTATAATCGGTTTGATAACTAAACTATTTTAATTTTATTAGGTCTGCTTCAAGAGCTCGTTTTTTTGTTTCACGAATATATTGACATTTTCTATCCTAAAGTTCTTTCTCAGAATATTATATATCTTATAAAATTTGACACAGCTTAACAAAAAATATTACATTTCCGGATATGTTAACCATAAATCTATTATAATCTTCACAATAGGCTCTTTCCAGCTTCAGTCCCTTCAGCGAATTATACTTTTTTGAAGTGCCAATCGCTATAATGTTGTACTATTACCAGTTATGGCACGTTTGATGAATGTTGGATCCTCACCATTATTGTCAAGCCAGTACTTTGTGMCACGAATACTGGACCTCGTTTAAGCAAAAGATCCAGGTGATTTGGTACGAGTTCAGTATTGTCAGGCTTCATACCCAAAACATTAACCGAAATGTGTTTAGCTGTTACATGGGTTTCCTCGGGTAAAAAACAGCTTTTCTTCAAAAACTTTTTTCTCATATAAGAAATGAAATATTTTATTAAAATTTTTAATTGTTACAAACCTATAGTATTAACAAAGAAATTCTAAAATTTTTGCAAAAACATATATTTGAAACTCAGCAATTGCACGCCATTTCCGATAATCTTCGGAAAAAAGATGCGCCCGCGTTGTAAGGATAACTCCTTGCAGGATCACTTAAAGTGTAAAAAATACTATGGGACTGTTTGAGAATAACTTGATTACATTTAATCGAAAGATAGTCATATATTTCTTCTTTAGAGCTTTTACAAAACATATTTGCTAATATAATTCTTTATAAATGATTCTAAGTTCATCAGTTGAATAGTTTTATCAGAAATCGAAATGAAAATTGAAATGAGGAAGGGAAAATAAATCAACATTACAACAACAATATTTCGAAAAGAAAAGTGAGCATTGGTGATGTAAAGAAAGTTTTCCAAAATAGTAAGGAAATAGACATGAAATTTTAATGTTCTAAAAATAACAGAAATTTTGAAGGTTTATTTACTTTTTTTTTCAATTTGTACATTTATTTCGAGCATTGAGAAAGCTGTTTTAACAAAAATCGCAACAAACATGAATTTATTAGACCGAACTCGTATGTCAATATTTCAACTACTCTTCTCCTTCTCTTCGTGCATTCTTTATTACTTTGATTATTATTTTATTTTATTATTACACCGAACTAAATAGGCCTTATTATCACCTTACTTATTAAAAAAGTTATTGAAAAGATCACTGGAAACGGCTAAGCTCCATTAATTTACATCCGAAAATGTAGCCAAGAGCAAAATGTCCATTGGAAACTAAAATATAGTATTTTTTTTTAAAGCAGAGAAATCCTCAAATTAACTACTCCTAAAAAGTGTACCTGTTTTATATAAGGTTTTCAATAGCACAATAATAAAAAGCCTTTTCCCGCTCTTTTGCCATTTCATTTTAGTAAGGTTTGCCATTTCATCATGAAAAAATATACGACTTGACAACGAGTCGAAACTAATTATAATAATGTCTTCAACTTTAAGCATTAGTTAGTCTGCTGGGTAGACATTCAACAAAAGCTTTCGCTTACTAAATCCTGCTTAATCGGCAATCTCAGAATTTAGGAACTCAAATGCAATTGTTATTATTAAAATATCTTTACTGAAATGAGAGGCTATAATAAAAAAAATACTTGAGAATTCAACAGGCTTCTACTGGAAAACGTACTGAAAAGTAGTAGACCGGAGGCATTAAGCCGAACGCTTTGCTTAGTTCTCTACCAACGGCTCGTTATTTGATAAACGGACTTTTAGGCATAAGTTTCGTCGAACAATTTTAACTTGGCGAAGAGTGCAATACGCAGTATTCCTCTGCAAAATAACACTAGATGAATAGCTAAAATAAGCTTGGGTCGCATTGAGGTTGCAGGAACACTGAGCTAATGGTAATTGAAAATTTTAAAGACAGAATAGTATCTAGGCATTTCAACAAATTAATGTGATAAATAAAAAATCTCGTTCTCTTAATTATTCATTTTTGTTTGGTTCAACTTTATTTTTCAATAATTTTATTTTCTGATATACTCAGCTCTTCACATCATAAGAGTAGATTCCTTAACAACTCAGTTATGCCTTTTTAGTTTAACTTCAAAAACACTTTCTTCAATGCACAAAGAATCACCTTACACCTATCTTAAACCTGAAAAAAATGCAATGTCTATACAAAGTCATCAAACTACAATCGCGTTATTAAAGCGTGAAGTCAAGCAGAAAGCTCAACCGCAGCTCCTGAGTTGCACTGAATGGACATCAAGCCCTTCAATTAATTTTCGAGCAACATCGCTGCAGTGACCACCAACTGCGCTGCAACACGGCAGCGCCTGCAAATATACTGATAAAACGTCATAAATTCATTGCTTGGATTTGCTGTGTTGTAGTTTTTATGTTGTGTTGTGTTGGTAGTTGTAGTGACAGTAAATGTGCGCTGTCTTATGACCACGTGAGATAATAAAACTGTCAGTTGCAATAAAGTGGGCGCGAACCGCAATGATTGCACACAAGTGTCTGAGCTCACATACCAACACATCTGTATGTTTACGTGTTGTTCACATGTGTTTGTGTGGTACACTTGCGCGCTGAAATGAGTGTTTTGACAGCGACAGCGTGACAGAAAGCCGCATGCGATATGAAATGAAAGCGAACAGGCTGCGGGAAGCATTAAATACATTGCGTGTTTCTTTGTATTTACGTGTTATGTGTCCCTTTTGTGATACAACTGACATAAAATAATATTGATATTTATAATGTATTCGGAAAAGAAAAAAAGGAAAAAAAAAACAAAAAAATTTAATTATATTAAATCAAAATAGATTAAGTTATTTAACTTAATTTAACTTAATTTAACTGAACTTAACATAACTTAACTTAACTTGACTTAACTTAACTGAACTTAACTTAACTTAACTTAACTGAACTTAACTTAGCTTAATTTAACTTAACTTAACTTAACTTAACTTAACTTAACTTAACTTAATTTAACTTAACTTAACTTAATTTAACTTAACTTAACTTAACTTAACTTAACTTAACTTAGTTTAACTAAACTTAACTTAGCTTAATTTAACTTAAGTTAACTTAGTTTAACTTCACATAACTTAACTTAATTTAACTTAACTTAACTTAACTGAACTTAACTTAGCTTAATTTAACTTAACTTAACTTAACTTAACTTAACTTAACTAAACTTAACTTAACTTAACTTAACTTAACTTAACTTAACTTAACTTAACTTAACTTAACTTAATTTAACTAAACTTAACTTAATTTAACTTAACTTAATTTAACTTAACTTAACTTAACTTAACTTAACTTAATTTAACTTAACTTAACTTAACTTAACTTAACTTAACTTAACTTAACTCAACTGAACTTAACTTAGCTTAACCTAACTTAACTTAATTTGACTAAACTTAACTTAGCTTAACCTAACTTAACTTAATTTAACTAAACTTAACTTAATTTAACTTAACTTAACCTAACTTTGGTAATGTAAATGCCTCCAGAATAGTTCTGATTTATTTCTGCTACAACTTACTGCTTATTATTTTATCCCAATCATAATTTATTTCCCATATTCTCTCAACCAATAACTTTTACTCGTTTTTTTTTCACTCTGTTCAGTTGCTACCAGTAACCCACTCACTTTTTATTGCCGACATTCATCTCCATTTCGCTTTACAGCTTTGTACATTTTAGCTACTGCTTCAAAACTACAATCATTTGCAATATTTCTTACACTTTTCGTACTTAAAGCTGTCCATTTCTAAGATTTATATTTGTGGAGAGAAATAGGTACACCATAGCGTATGAGTGAATTCTGTATGTTATAGGTTATTGCAGCTGGTCAGCACAATAATCAGTGATTCAGTTTTGATTTAAATGTAAAACAAATTTTTATTAAAATGTGTATTCTTGCTAGTATGTGTTTCCAAAAAATGTTTGAGGAAAATCTGGTAACTTAGGGAGGGAAATTTTTTGGAGATAGGTAAGTAATAAACTCTTATTCTCTCTTATTATGCTGATGGATTTACAGCATGTTGTATTGGCATTATAAGTTTAGACGTGTGTGTTTGCAACTTTGAACGTATTTTTAAATTTGAAGAATATACCCATTGAAGGGTTTCTGATAAATCAGTGTGGTCGAACTTTTCATAGACATAGGAATAAAGAAAGAAATATAGTACAAAGATTAACCATTAATAAAGTATTTTATCCTTTAAATTAGCATATTGTTTTTTTAAGACTCACAAATTTTCTTAAAACATCGCTGAGGTTTATAATCGCAATAATGGAAAATTTCAAGTTTTTATACTTTCAAATGCTCTCTTTTTCCACAATATTTATAAGAAATATAAAAATTTTATATGCATACTTAATCATTTAAGTATCAGCTAACGATTTTAATCACCTACTGGCATTTTTATAACTCAGGATTATATCTTTTCTTTCGAACTTTTATATTCACTAATTTGCGCTCCTAAATCCCTAATGTTTGCTTTACTATTAATTTTATTTCATTTTTACGAACATAAGACACAAGCACACAACTATTTTGCCGCCTGTCGAGTGCCAATTTCTTGCTACATTACTCTGTACATCGTGTTTAATGCGCATGTAATGCTAATCCTTAGTCGCTAGCTGCTGCCTTGATGTGCCAGCAGACGACAAGCGACATATATTTTCATTTAAGTGAATCAAGGCACATACAAAATATGTGAAGGAGAGAGCGTATAAAAAAACAGGACATAAAAAATATTTAAAGAATATATTTATATGTATTTATGCTTATATAAATATATTTATGGGTAAATATATTAAAATATAGCTAGAGATATACCCTTATATATATGTACATATTATTATATAATATCAACACTAAATTTCCAGTGTTTCCTCGCAAACACAAAAGCAAAATGCACAACAACTCGAAAGGAACCAACAACAACGTTATAAAAGCGCACAACAACTACAAAGAAACTTTCGCACAACACAAAGGCAGTTAGAACAAATGCTCAGCGGAGCAAAGCACTTAACGTGTTTACCAATTTAAAGAGATAAACAAATTGCAAGCATACGCCAGCATTCAATATGTGCTTGCGTAATGAGGAAAAGAAGGCAATTCCTAAACAGTTTGGCTTCTCTACACACCCGCTGCCCGCTAACATCTCGCTCTTAAACCCCGCTTTCGCTTAAGCTGCTGCTCCGTATGCCTCACTGTTGTTCGGCGGTTGCTGTAGCAACGCTATTTGTTGCTGTCGAGTCTTTAATTTATGACAGTAAATTCGCTTAACTTTACGACAAATTGAAATTGCAAAGTCTTGGTGCCGAGGCTGGTGCGAAGGCTACCACCAGAAAGTTTACAGGACACTCTCAGGAGCGCACATAAAATCGGTTATATAGTGGTGTGTGTTGCCTGCCATTGTCTCGCTCTGATAGCGATTCGTCTGCAAGAAAGCGTATCGTGATTGTTGGCCTGGCACTTGGAGACGTAGCTATGTGATGCGCAGTTACGTAATAAAGTCGAATTCATGGTACTGTCAAAATTTGTACATGCAAAACTATGCTACAGGGTGATCTGTGCTCAACAAGTCAGTCGAAATAGCGAAAGAGGGGGGGTCTATTAAAAATGAGAGTTTACAATTTTATAGCCAAAAACTATAAAAAAGGTAAAGGTAACACCCTGTAAAAGAAAAAATAAATTTTACTTGTGTTTGCACCCTGCACCTTCGCCTTTATTCATTAGACCCACTCTAAGCATGTAATATTATGGTATTCTAGCCTTGCACAAAGTACTACTTAAAGCACACATACTGACACACACACATATATATATATATATGTATATATAGTATAGCGACTCTGGCGACTTTGGCAGCTTATGAGCAATCGTAAATTTGTTAGCAGCACATAAATGTCACGCGTTTTAATGACAGCCGTAAAATTAATCATACATACGTTCATTCATTTATATAATTTTATTAATTTCTGTAATGTATTAGTATGTGTGTGTGTATATGAGTATGGGCCTGGCATTTAGCTGCCGACAATTAATGAGCGTGCTCGTCACTTGGCGAAATTACTAGCGTCTGTTGGCATAATTACTTATATACACGCATAAATATACAGAATGCTCTTAATATATATAATAATGGAATAAATATAAGCGACATTACATGTGTCTGCATGTAATCACTTATTAACGTACGTTTATACAGACATTTGGCTATTTGTGTAACGCGTAGAAAGAACTTCCACTTTTGACATGTTTTCTAGATAGTGATAAGATTGAGCCCAGCTGTCACTCATACGCCATGGCATCCTATGAAGGATGATGCGCAACGCTATGAAGGTGATTAAATACTTATATAGTATATGCACACGTTTGAGTGAAAATAAATGAAATATTAAATTTGAAGTTAAAAATATTAATTGACAAATATTTTTTTTTTTTTTAAGAAAAATTAATAGTAAAATTTTTAAAATCAAAACTGAAACTTCCAAAATGAAGTCAAAGTCTTATATACTTTCTTTTGTAATTTTTTAATGAAAGTTCCTTCACCAGTAAATTGAAAAAATTTTTGATAATATTAAACATAAGACTAAATTCTTCCATAACATTGATTCCAAAGCATTGTTTAGACTACTATTTTCAAAAATTCCAGTATTTACTTTCCAAAAACTGGATACTGGACCAACTATTAACTATATATTGTCAAATTGTAAAGAGGGACTTGATACAGGAACCTGTGCTATTACAAAAAAAAAATAAGTATGTATATCGATACACAATATTTTCAAGCAGATGTTATCGATTACGGTATTTTTAAGTAACCAAACACTTAGTTTTAATGATTTGACTAAATATTATAAACGTTATGACTTTAAAATTTAAATTCGTTATCGATATTTGTTTTTTTTTTAGTTGCTTTGCAAATATTCAAATTTTTTTAATAATTGTCTATTTCAACTAAGACTTAAGTTAAACACATATTAACCGTAATGGCTCACTACTTGTTATATTAGTTATCGACTATATGTTATCGATATTTCATCATAAATAAATATGCATGTCTGTGACAAACCTCCACACTTATTTCTCGAACTGTGTAAACTAAAGGCTTAATTGAAGAACCCCTTGTAACACAATCGAAAAAAAATTATCGATAAAAATGTTTGAGCGTATAATATCGATTAATGGAAAAAGTTTAATTTAACTAAAATAATCAAACTTTATAATTCAAGAATTTGATTGAATATGTGATATAATTTAATAAACATTTGTATCGCATGTTATCGATATTTCGTTTTTATTACAATTTTCACATTTTCCCCAAAACTTTAATTTCAACTATTCGTAACTAAAGTTTGGTGAAAAGACAAACTATCTGTAATGCCTTCCTCCATGTTATCGATTATAATTTATCGATAATTTGAAAGGAATTATATTTATATTTTTTCCTGGCGAACGAATTTTTATCACATTGATAACAGTATTCCTTCCAAAATTATGTTTCCGCTGATTTTATGAGCGATATTAATCGATATATCGATTACTTCGATTTTATTGTGTGAATAAATTTATTTATATATTTTCATTGATCTCATATTTTATAAAAGAGGCGTTTGATCGCATTTGACCGACCCCCTGACTGTTATTTATTATTATAAATCGATAACTTCGATTTAATTTTTTTCATGATCTTTTTCATGATTCTTATGTTTTGTATGTCAAGCAATCAAACCTGCTAAGCTCTCTGAGCAATATTTATCGATTAATTCGATTTTATTTTTTAAATAAATATTTTATAATGTTTTATGATCCTTGTATTTAATACGCCATTTCCAAACTCTCTGAACAGCATACGTCCATATATCGATTTTTTCAATTTCATTAGTTGAATAGATATGTTATATGTTTTCCTGATTTCAATATTTTAGTCCGAAATATTGGATTGAATAATCATTTTATGTCTCATTCTCATTCTCTAATCTTCAAACCTTTTCCCATATGCTTTCGAATTGAAATCACGACTAGGATCGCGTAGCAACTTTTTTGACAGCATAGAATTTCTAATTGTGGGAACACTTAAAGGTGTTAGGGGTAGTTAGGGGCACGAAAAAGTTACAATTTTCAGTCTTTGTTTTTTTTTTTTTTTTTTTTTTTTTTTTTTTTTTTATTTTACAAAAGTTTTTTTTTTTTTTTTTTTTTTTTTTTTTTTTTTTTTTTTTTTTAAATCGTGTTATTTTACAAAAGTAGTAGTAACATGGAATTATTATGTAATATGTTGACTTGAAGTCACGAAAATGTCAAAAAAAAAAATTTATTTCCAAAGTTATAGTTGTTTGTGTGGACCCTGTTCCAAAGAATGGTACTTGCGGTGACAACCATAAGTCCTTGGAGATTCATCTAAAATCAATCGAACAAAAAAATTAGTTTTAAAAATAGATAATCCTTGGCCTGATCGAAGGATTTTTGTGTTTCAAAATTAACAAAATGGCGGACTCAGGAATTTTTTTTTTTCAATTTTTGCGAAAAAATCAACAGTTGTCTTAAAAAATCGAAATTTTCGCAAAAAAAAATACTTCGATCAGGCCCAAGTGTATGATGTATTCTAAAATCTGTATAAATTTCATTAAAATATACTGAGCGGTTTACGAGTTGCCAGCAGTTCGAAAAACATAGCTTTGAGAAAAAATCGTTTAAAATTTCACACTAGCACTTTGAAGCGCCCGAGCTCTCTTTGTGATTTGTCGAATAACTCAAAAACTAATTATCGGATCGACGTGAAGTGATCAGAGAATATTTCTAAGACTATTGCACTTATACACACGAAAATGTACAAAAAAATAATAATTTTTTGAAAATTCTGACTACGCCTAACCCTTTATTATTTCAATTAACATTAGTTACAGGCTGATTTTGAGTATGTGGGCAAATTTTCTGAACAAAAATCGATAATTATCGATAGGTTTTCATAAAACATTTTTTTTTTTGAATAAACAAAAATTATTTTTATCATTTTAATGAATAACCGTTAACCCCTAACACTGAACACAACTCCTAACCCACCCACACAAATCTAATGAAATCATGTGCGACCAAATGCAGCACTTCAAGTGCCGTAAGGGCTCTATGCAAATCACCAGTTATATCCTCGCTAGCAAAATCCATGCAACAAGATGCTCCACAAATTGCTGCCAGTATTTGTGTATCCACTTGGCGCCATTATACTTGCACTCTGTGGATTTCAGCGTCTTCTTCCATTACATCCGCTATGCTACCCCTGTTTTCTCACTTCACCACGCAACTGTTGTGCTCCATAGCCCAAAGCACTTGAGAGGCAGCGACAAAATCTCGTTAGGCAAAGTGTATATCAATATGCAAACTGGATTACTGCGTAACTACATTGTGAAGACCGGGTGAATGAAATGCGAAACAAGAGCAAGAACACAAAGCAAAAAGAGAAAGGAAAAAATTTAACAACAAAGAAATTGTTTTACAAAACGAAGTTTATAATTTATTTACAAAACAATTTCATGAGACTAAGATTACGTATACGCCCCGTGGGGTCCATGGATGCGGCGCTTGTTTGCAGCGTCGGCAGTTAGTTAATGGGAGTGATTGCTAAACAGATGGTCGAATGGTATGGCAAAATCAAAAACACAGAAAAAAAAAGTAGAAAGCGAATTCAGCTTGACCAGCAGCGTGAGGTACAAAGCAAGTCAGTGTGGTGGCGTGGCAGTTGCCTTACTCTTACTAAATTTACTCACCTGGGCGTTGCTGCGCACTCACTGCTAGTTGTCTCAATTTGCTTACTACTTTATTACCGTAAAATCAACCTCAATGGCCATTCGCCAAACCACTGTGGCGTTGAACTCTTTCTGGTTGTTGGCTTCGTTGCGCCTGCATTTTCGTGTCCGATGCACTCAACTCCACGCCACTCAACTGCACTCTCCACTTCCTGCTGTCCAATTTATGTACGTCGTTACTACTTTTCTCCTGTGCAAGTTAACTGACATTCTTGCCATATTTCCTGGATATTTTCACCTTTGATACCTTAAAATGAAACTGATTTTTTTTTTTAATTTTTTTCATATCAGTCTTTATACTGCATTCTGCAGCCTTTTGCGCAAAAGCGTTTTCTTATTTCTTCTTTAACTTCTTCAGCTCAAGGAGTTCGCGTTTCTTACAGGCATTTCTTCCATGTTTGATTTAATGAATACGCGGAGCTGTGTCCGTGTTTGTTTATTTTTACTTCATTGACTTTATGTGAGAAGATCGTATATCTCTTTCAGCTCGGACATTGCTTCGGAATGGACATCCATTCGAATTCTTTCTCATTAGTTTCTCATTTTTTTGTTTTTAAATTGAGTTACTTATATGAGTTGTTATTATTTAATAATTTTATTGGAACGAAAAGAAGTAACTATTGGAACAAATTTTTTTGTAAAATTTTTATATCTTTACACTTATGCATTTTATAAATATAAAAAACAAATCAATTTTATTTGTCTTTATTAACTTTTATTATTTTTTTCTCTACGTTTAAACGTTAGATATTTTTAAATAGCTTTTTTTGGTCTTAATAATTTTTTTAACAAAAACAAAAGTTTTATTTTTATTAACAATTCATTCTATTTTATTAATGATTTTTATCA
>NW_017535063.1:18429-82221 GCF_001853355.1 Bactrocera latifrons | reverse complement strand
AAATAAATATTTTTTATTTTAATCTAAAAATTTATTGTTATAACAATTTCTATTTCAACAAAATAGTGTTTACAATTATAGAAATATGCGTTGGACAATTCCAACACAGTCGCTAACCTACTGGAAGCCACTCTTCTCACACTAGACAAATAGTGCCACCATATGGTCATTCTGAACACCTATGTGGTTATATGAATTTCCCACAGGCATTTAATCATTCGCACAACCGCATTCAAATTCCCAGTGTACAATACAAAACAGGTGCGACCGCCTTTAATACTTCATCAATACAAACATATATACGAGTACAAATGCATGCGTGTATGTGTATACACTTGCGAATAGCGTCAGTGTGCGTCAACGCAGTCAGTCAGGCTTCGTCGTGAACAGCATCATGTGCTGCATTATTTACACTACAACTTGGGACAAGCTGCATCCGCGCCATCATTCGCCTCAGCGAGCTTACCACACCGGCAGACAAACGCAGCGGCCCGCGTTCATTGCTACCACCAATAGTTAAACACCAGCACTGTTGTTGGCTTTGTTGTTGCGGTTAGTGGCAATCAGTGCAGCAGCAAGCAACCACAACCTCAATACACGGCGCTGCTGTTCCTTGGCGGCGCTTCCAGCTGCAACCCGCGACGCATTTCGGTTACACAGTTTCAGTTGTGCTCCGCTGCCGCTTCACAAACGATAAATGCGGTACAGTGCAGCAATTGAGTGACCTGCCGGTTAAGCGCCTACTTCTCTAATATTTTATATTTTGTTCGTGTTTTAATATTTTTGCTTTCTTTCTGTTGCGGAATTCAAGCGTGTATTTTACTCCAGTGAATAACAATTACGAGAAAGTTAAAGATATTTTTTTGTTTTGTATTTTAATAGTTTCGCTCACAGCTGCTTTGATTACTTCAGCTGCGGGCTTGTAGTTACAGTTGTGGCTATTGCTGCTACATTTGCAATCCTCCTCGTCCACTGGGAGGTTAACTACCGGGGCGTTTGTGTGGGCCAAAAGGGAGTTGTGTAATAATTATGCGACTGTTAGGAATGCAAATTAATTGGTTTTGGGCTGCAAAGGCTTAAAACATGTTTACAAAGTAAAGCTTTATTGCTTATCATTTAATTTAAATTACTTTGAGAGGAACGATATAGATTTTATATAATAAGTTAAGAATTTTATTATTATGAAAGAAGTCTTACTATTTTCTACTTATAACTACATAAATATATATATGTATATATGCATATACTTTATAGGGTCTTAATATTTTTGCTCAGAGATGTAGGTAAATACTTCATAAGTATATAACTCAAAGAATCGCTGAACCGTACTTCATTTTAGACCCTACAAATATTATAAACATACAAATTTATAAAATTTAAATATATCAAATTCGATTTGCACTTACAACACTAACTAATAAAAATTTATTTTTCTTCTCATTTCAGGTAAGCAACTTCACCAATCCTAATATTACACAATATCAACTTTTTTCGATTCGTCAAACTTTAGACAGTGAGGAATTGAGTAAGGGATTAGCTATCAAATATAATAAATAGGAGGAAACTATCAACAACATTTACACTACCTCAAAGTAGTAACCATATATTCAATAGAATTGAGTTTCACTGGAAAAATTACAGTCTGTTTTGATAATTTAGTAAAAGCATTAGTCAACTTATCATAATTTTTAACCATATAATGCATACATGTATGTAGAGGGAAAAATTATCAAAAAGGTACTGGATAAAAAGGGCCACATTTAGGATAAAGAGTACAAGAACGAAAAAAGTTGACATACGCTTTGAAATTGAAACCTTGGTACGCATATGAAAATTACTCGAATTCGAGTTTAACTCTAATTTTTTGCGGCCACCGATTTAAGAATGAAACCAAACAATTTCATGAAACTAAGATTACGTATACGCCCCCGTGGAGTAGAGTAGGCAGACAGTTAAGGGGAGCGATGGTCGGTTGGTATGGCAAAATGAAAACGAAAAACAAAAAAAAAAAACTAAAAAACCAGTTAAAATTGATTTAATTTTTGAAAAAAACTGGACCAATGGTTCCCTCTGCTCATTAAGCAAACCAAGCAAGTAATTGTGAGTTATCATCACCCCAAACACGACAATTTCGTTTATTAAATAATCAACCAGATATGAACATCATCGCCGCACAAAATTTTATTGTTAAATACGGCATCGGTGGCCAACTTCTTTTGGTCCCATACACCGCTCTTGCGACGCGGCTGATAATAGCTCGGTTTGTAGCCTTCCACGACTTAGATTTTATAAGCCCACATAAGCTGCACTTAGTGCGCGCAATGGTGACTGGACTTACACTGCTGGTCACTAGGTTTACTTGCATTACAATTGTTTAAATATTTATTATTTTAATAATGAATGAAACAAAGTTGGAATGCAAAAACATGGATAAATTAGTGATAATTTAAATATAATATTCAAATAGATATTCAAACTGAACAAAATTGTGTTTTTCAGACATCTTTTTAAAGCTACTCAAAACAAGTAAGGAAGGACTAAGTTCGGGTGTCACCGAACATTTTATACTCTCGCATGATAAAGTGATAATCGAGATTTCATTATACGTCATTTACAAATTTTTTTATTTTGTTGTAAAATTAATTAGATTGGATCAATTTGTATACTTTGAGTATTGAATTGTATTTTCATTTATTTTAACTGTATTGAGGACTCTGTAAAAAAACAAAAACAATAGTTTTTGGAAGTTAATGCACATTTTATTTCTTATATGAATAATATTATATAGGTTTGACTTAGAAGTCATAAGCATTATTTATTTTAATACTTAAATGTTATATTTTTAAATTCGAAAGATATGTTTTTACAAATAGCAAAATGTATCCTAGGTACATTTCATTTATTCTTAAAATATTTACTTCTACTTTATCTTTATACAAATTCTTATATATTAACAAATAATATATTTTATTTAAAACAATTTTTTTTTTCTTCAAAAAACTGCATTTCTATTAATTATTATTACAATTTTGAAAGATTTGTTAAATTATTTTAATTCTACTTTATGTTTATACAAATACTTATATATTAACAAATTATACAAATTATTTAAAATTTCTTAGTTCAAATATTTATTTATTAATTCATAATGTCATATTTGTGTGAAAACGCTACTATTGTACATAGCCGTAGTTCGAAATAGAGACACAAATACCATCACGATAGCTATGCACTGTCTCATAAGTAATAGCATCAACATGAGAGCAATCCATGTTTGTATCAATTTGCGTCCCCGCAGGTGTACTTCTTATCACTTTGGTATATGTAACCATATATCTGACGATATATACCGTTATTAGCAACTTTATTGCGAGAGTATAAAAATGATGCCCTCTGAATTACATGAAAATAACTGAGAGATTTACCGATATTTTCGGTGCTAAATTAGGTTAGGTTAGTTTAGGCACTGAGTTCTTCGTGTTCGATATCAGGGACCTYGAAAAGTTATAGTCCGATCACGACAATTTTTCCACAAGAGATACCTCAGCTCAAATACCGTATTTGTGTAAAGTGTTATTTCGTTATCATCATTGGTTCTTAATGTCTATATTATACAGAGAAGCCATCAGATGGAATTCAAAATAGCATTATATTGGAAGAAGGCGTGGTTGTGAACCGATTTCACCCATATTTCGTACATGTCATCAGGGTGTTATGAAAATATTACATACCGAATTTTATTGAAATCGGTTGAATAGTTCCTGAGATATTGTTTTTGGTCCATAAGTGGGAGACGCCACGCCCATTTTCAATTTATAAAAAAGCCTGGGTTCAGCTTCCTTCTGCCAAGAAATACGTGTACCACGTTTCATCATGATATCTCAATTTTTACTCAAGTTACAGCTTGCACGGATGGACAGACAGACATCCGGATTTCAACTCTTCCCGTCACCCTGATCACTTTGGTATATATAACCCTATATCTGACTCTTTTTGTTTTAGGACTTGCAAACAACCGTTATGTGAACAAAACTAAAATACTTAGCAACTTTGTTGCGAGAGGTTAAAAAGGTGCCTTTTTCTTGGTCATTAGAATAGACGCACATACGCTTTTAAAATTTTTATAAGAAAAGAAATTTTTTTAACTTAAATTTTTAGTTCGTATAACTATTTGATTTATTAGAAATAAAGAAGTAACAATTTCAGTAGTGAGTTCGATTTTATGATTGCTCGAATTACTGACACTCCTAAGCGCTTATGTCGAATATTAATTAAAAAAGGCATAATATCGACAATTATGGCAAAACATTTTTATTAGACACTTTTATTGGATGCAACAAACGTTGTTCTAGAGTAAGTCTCTTCATCATAAAATCGCAAAAGCAACTTATGATAAATCAAACAACAGTTGTCAAAAAAAACCAACTTCGAAAAAGTTTCGCTTGCTTGAAAAATAACAGTAAAGGTTTAACAAAACAGCCATTATAACAAATATTTATTACAACCTGTCGGAGTGTGAAAGAAAAATCCATTTATTTTTAATTTCATACAAGTAATTTACTCCTGGTGAGAAAAATTAGGATTTTATCATTTCTCTAATAATGCTTGTCTTTAATTATCAATACTATAAAAGTATGAATTACTTTCTAAAATTATTACACTTTCCTGAAACAAGAATTCCAGATTTCCGTGTATACAACGTAGATTTGTAATATCGGGACTACACTACCGCAGTACCTTTCCAATGAGCACTTAGCAAAAACGAGGATTTAAATCTTGTTCTTTTAGTTCATATTTATGACTTTTATTGTCTTTATGACTAATTGTTTTAGTCGCAATATGAGATATTTGAACAGAAATATACTTTGAAAGCAAGACCACAAGTCCGCAATTACGTTATTAAGAGTGCACATGCAATTGTTAGTTCATTTAAATAACCGTTATTATGCTTAAATCATAAAATCACACTCTACTCTAACACCACTGCATCAAATTGCCAACTCGAAATTTCACAAAATGTTCTTTAACAACCCTCCAGCCACAAACCGCTATTTAATTTACACATTCAACTGCATTTTATATGCGCCACAATACTGTAAAATGCAGGAACTCTTGTAAATATGTATAAATATTTATGAAACACAACAACACACAACACAACCCAGGAGTGCCGAGTGACCAAAGTCAACGTTATCTGACTGCTGCGACTGAATGCAGTACTCTATGTATGTGTGGGCTTGAGCTTGAGCATGCTGGGTGTGTGAATTTACGCTTGCATGTTTGTGTATATATGTAGAGGAGAGCGGATATATGTATGGAGCAGGCTTATGAGATAACGCTGCAGCAATGCCACATGTCAGCCGAGCGCTTAGATGCCTTGAATGGCGTCAGCTGCGCTTGGCAATGCGGCAAACCTAAAATTGTTTGATATTGTTGTTCTTGCTAGTTTAGCAGGCGCTCTTGTCTTCGCACATTGTGGTGTTGTTGTTGTTTGGGTAATTGCTGTTGCTCAAAGATAACCAAAACGCAAATAGACTTGAGCTTCATGTTTTAATTACTACGGCGAATGATTTCAGGCACTAGTGAGGAGGAAAGAAAAGAAGGGGCAAGTGCCAGGAAGCGACAAAGAGACACGGGACACGCAGTAGATATCAGAAACAGCTATAGTTTGTGCATTAGCATCAGCGCAGCAGTTTATTTTTAAACAAGTGTGTAGGTATGTGTGTACGTGTTTATTTGCCGCATTAAGCTTGCGCGCAACCGCTGAGCCGTGCTTTCCGCCTGTCAGCTGAAATTGTCTTGTTAATTAACTTTCCTTTTACCTTAACGGCGTGCCTTTGTAAACACTAAACTGTGCTGCCGACAGGAAATTGACAGCGCCTTGTAACGCCAAGGTACCGCAATCAGCCTTATCGAAGAGCTCTCTCGCCACTAGCACTTTGTAAGCCAGTAATTAAATTTTATTTATTAATTTGTCGTAATGAATGCTCGAATTTCGAATTTCCTGCATGCGAATGGGGGTGTAGCGGCTGATCAACTGCCCCAAATTATATCATTAATAATGCAGAAACGAGCACAGGTGAAGCGACATTAAAAATATATGGCTTCGGAACGTTCGCAATTGTGTGTGTTTGTGTGTGTGTGGGTGTATGTAAGAGTAGTAGTGCCAGTAGGCGTCACCGTTGTGCCATGTTTGTCATTTAGCAAATTATTACGGTTACAGCAGCATTTATCAGTGAAAAAGAAAAATACTTGGCCTACTTTCAGGCGTCAGCATGTAATGCTGTATATTTTCTACCTTACAACAACAAAATATTCAATTCTATGCTCTACGCTACACATTGCTTTCAAATAACTTTATTTTGAGGCTGCAGTTAAAATAATTTTTTTGCTCCAAATGAAATGTCGAACCGTAACTGGCGCTACAACCACTTGTTCTTGCCATTACCGTTACCATTTCCTTTTCCTATTTGACTTCCTCGGCTGTTATACTATAGCAGGCTCATACTTTCAAGGCAATTTTGACTTGTCATCTGCCATTTGCCCCCAACCACCCGCATGCCTGCTCAAGCACTTACCTTTAGACAACACGCCGGAACTGTGTTTTGTAGCTGCTAAATTCGCTTTTCATGTACTCCACTGGCAGCAGCAACAGCAGCAACAGCCAGCAGCTTAGCTACATGTCAGCTCAGACGTTTGGACGCAGCAACTATCTATTTTATATGCGCATTACTAATTTTATTATCAGCGTTTGGCAACACTTGAGTTGGTAACGTGCACAGAACTCACACTCTCACTCTTATTATATAATATTTGCTGCCTTCTCTTTGCTCTATTTTACTATTTCTCTCACATCTCTTCCACTTTTCATTTCTTGTATTCCTCCAAATCAGCTTGCTGCTGGTTTATGCCGTGCAACATTCGCTTTACAGGATTAAAGTAGCAATTTTGTTAGAAATATCTTGCCCGGCTACCCAGGTGGGCTTACTTTGTTGTAATGCTCAGGTGTTATGTCATTTGCTCTGACATTTTCGTAATCCTAGCGTAGGCAACATGAAAACACTCGAATTAAAAGATTTAGGGCACAAATTGCAGGAAATAGAAGTAAGCCTATTGAGTAAACAAAGAAGGAATTTATGTCAGAAATGGAATGACAGACAAACAACAGTAATCATTCTCTACTCAAAAGCAACTCGTGACTATCTGTTTCCAGCAAAGTAAAAAACAATAATGTTGTTTAATAGAGAGAAAGTTGAGATGAATGAAAAGCTGAAGGCCAAATTACTATTTCTGTTTGGAGATAGAGCATTTGAACGTTAAACTATAATTGCGAAACTATTAATCATTTGAGTTCAAAGGAAACAACTGTCATTAATAAATCTCGAAAAGCAGATACAATAAAATTATTTCGATAGAACGTAGTAGTAATAGCAAGTAGTAACTGGGAAAGAGTCATTTGAATAATCTTAATATCCATATTCTGGATGGAATAAAAACTATTTTAAAGTTCCATTTTTACAAACTCGAAAATTCGAAAACACTTTTCTCCAATTTTTATTTTTTTATTTTTCATAACTTACAATGTTTAAATACATCCCACAGTAGGGAAAAATTAAATACGATTTCCAAATTCAAAAAAAATTGTATAGCAAATATTAGAAATTGTGTACATACATATATTTTATATTCTGGTTTTCAAAGAAATTATAAATGAACAAGAAAGAAACGTTTTTATTCCTGTTGCTAATTTATTGCATATGACTTTATTATATTACATGCAAATAAAACCAAAAGTCTTTGTAACTTTCTAATAAAGTTCGAGATAATCTTCGAATTCGAAAATAAGTGTTTAAAATTTCATATTTTTCCACAACATATACAATACAAGACAACAACTAAAAACAAAACAAGCAAATGGAAAGTTTAGAAAGCTTAATTTTTTCGAACTCGAAAAGTTTTTTAAAGCTTAACTTTTTCGAACTCGAAATTTCGAAAAAAAATTTTTTATTTACATTTTTGTTTAATATAAACAACTAATGCTATTAAGGAGAACATCAAAAAAAATTACGTATTTAAATTTTCGAAATTGTGTCCAGAAGAAAACAGCTTGCTTTTAAACTTTCGAACTAAATAATCTTCAAAATTTTTTCGAATTTTTTTCTGACTTGTTTTGTTTTGCACATACAGATAAACACTAGTGACATTAAGAAAAAAAATTAACCAACACTTATTTACTTATTTAATTAAAACTAATAAAAAAGAAGTAAATGGAAAGTTTTTAAAGCTTAATTGTTTTCGAACTCGAAAATTCGAAAATAATTTTGTTAAAATTTTATTTTCTTTGTTTTATATGAATTACCAGTGCTCTTAATGAGAAGAATAAAAAAAAAATCTTTATATATTTCACCTTTCGAAGTTATATTTAGAGTTTCAATTAAATGGTATTGTGCATGTATATTTATATATGTACATATTTTTGTCTAATTTTTTGTCTTATTCAAAAAAAATGAATTAAAATTAATTACAAAAATGGATATTTCAATAAACAGCACTAATTTTTCTACGACTATTTTAAAAACTTTCCGCTGAATTTTCCTGCACTATCATATTACCTCAACTAAAAGGCTACAATATTTTTTCATTGCATTTCTATGTTATGATATACGGAGAAACTCTTGAACTGACTGCCAATTTACAGTAGATTGTGGTTATTTTTGTGATATACCCACGTTTAATTAAAAAATATCTTCAATAAAGAACGCTGATATAGAAAAATGAAGTAAAACTGCAGAACTGGAGAGGAAAGGTTTAAACAATCTGATACTGCATGGCGTATGAGTGATGTTCACATAAATTAATTAATTTTGCAGTTTTAGTTATTTAGTAAGACATTTCTATTTAATGAGCAAGTGCTCCGTATTTTAGCCAATATTTCTCAATGCATTTTCTTTCTCAGAAAGTTTGTTAAGCTCGTAAAAGCCATTTATTGACGTTTTCTCAGAGTTTCATGAAACTTTTGCCGCCATTATTTGTTTAAATATTAAAGATTAACTTTATCCTACTTTTCCTCAGTACTTTTTTCAATATTTGTTTTTCTCTTTTTGAGATTTTTTACAGAAAATATGTTTCATTCTCAATAAAGATATCGATTTTATTAAAAATATATGAATTTATGTATTGAACCTGCAGCACCTAGTACATGTTGATTCCCCTTCCATCATTAACATTCAACATACAACTAACAAATTCGGCTGTTGCCTGACACCGTTTCGCACTGCTGCATCTTTTTGGCATCACATGGCGTATGAGCGACATTTTAAACACTTGCGCAAATATCACGGAGGTGAAACGTGCAAAGCACACACTCCAGTTTCAGCATACACATAAACGAGGCAGCGTAAATGTCGCAAAATAACTGTAATGTTGCACTCTCACACTATATCTCGGGTATCCTGGGAGACTATTATGCGTAGCAGCAGTGATTACGTCAGCGTCGCGTTAGTGAGATTCAAAAATTGTATAATATGCTCACCAGCAACGGGTTGCGTGTCTCACAGACATGCAACGCATACAATTTTCAGCGCCGTCGAGTCATTGCCGAGTTGCCACAAATTCTTTGAGGCTTCATTTTGCAGCACATTTTTTTTTTTCTTACTGCTGTGACTGCTTTTGCCCATAGACCGCACTATAAGGAGGCGAAACATGTACTCATTGAATTCTTAATGACGAACCCATGTTGCACAGCAGTGCGGCGCTGTTGTAGATTTATTGCGATCCAACAACAGACTCCCTGAAAGATGAGCAATTGTTTGAAGTGAACTTTCGCTGCACCAGCTTGACACAGCTTACCCTTCCACTGGCGCAGCAGACATTGTCGCCGCAAAATTGACACGACAAGCTCCTTGCATAAACCGAACGAGGCAGTTTGACATTTTAACTCGCACAGGCAACCCTTTTTACTGTGAGCTATATTGTAAGCAGCAAGTCGGGCGAAGAACGGCAGCAGGAAAAAATTGTACTGAAATTTAATAGCAACCATCTTGCCGTTGCGGTTGCATTTTGCGGTACACATAATGGTGATTGAATGTTGGTGCACTATGCTATTGCCACTTGTGTGCCACATGCTGTTGCAGGTGCTACTCATGTACTCCTCAGATGCTCCATCAGTACTTAAACGCATTTTAAGTTCATTATTGCCACATCTAAATAGCGCACAATTTCTTTGATGCTTGCTACAGTGACAACAGCACACATGTTGCAAGTATTGTATGTTGTTATCAACATAAACCAGCAACAATATGCCGCACTTTATTGTTGTAGCTGTTGTAAAACTATTTTGATATGAACATTGCGCCACAAAATGGGCTCATTAAACGCATTTAATACAAAGCATCCGGAGTTGCATAAATAGTATGTGCAACATGTGGCATGTGGCATATAATATGGTTGTAGATAAGCATTACGAAAGTGTTAAAACATATAGGAATATGTAAATTTTACGCATGACTGCTATTTTCCGGCTACTTGTTTAAGTGTTGCATCAATATTGTTTATCTAAAGCCTTCATTTTGCCACATAATGGCCAATAAGTTGCTTGAGCAACTAAAATACACACAAAAAGTAGTTGAGCATGGAGTTATACTATATATATATATATATATCTTTTAATCTGTGCTAAATATTAATGATAAAATTATTTACAATCCGGTCGTGTTTACTAAGTAAATATATCTCTGCTTCTACTTATTCTTCGTTATGAAGAAATTATCGTACAAAATCAAGTTCTTTTATGGACAGCTTTTTCTATTGATGAGATATCTTCACGAAATTCGGCGTGGATACTTTTTCTAGGCACCGATATATTTGCTGAACAAATTGCTTAGATCGGTATTTTACAGCACATAGCTGTTCTACAAACTAACCGATAAAAATCAAGTTTTCGATTTAAAAAAATTTAATTTGACAAAATAAATACACAAAATTTAGCGCTTAGTACAAAAATTTCGAACAAATTTTTTCATATCGGACTGCTATAGCTGCCACACAAGCTTATCGATCAGTAGCAAAATCCTCTATGGAAACCTTTTTCATTTGATTAGATATCTGACCAAAATTTGGCACAGATTAGTATCCGAGGTAGCGCTGTAATATCGGAGGAAATTGTTCGGATCGAACGAATATAACATATAGCTTGCGTTCATACTGACCGATCAAATTAAAGTGAATAACTTTTAACCTTATATGTCACAAGAAGTGCACCTAAAAGAGGATGCTGGATATTTTAACCTAGCTGAAATTAACCGTTCTTGCTTGGAATATAAACATAAAAAATCTACTCTAATATGTACACCCACAAGAGACCTCAAAACATTTGAAAAATTTTACAAAAATATTAAATAGTTAACTAATAGAAGAACATTTACTTTTTCTAGATAACGTTATTAATTCTGAATTATTCTGCTCATTAATCAGCTTCTAAGCTACTTACTAGTGAAATCTTAACTGTTCGTCATGTTGTATGAGTAACATTGTGCTGTGTTGTACGTTGTGTTCGATAACCCAAGCATGTAAGAGTATCCAAGCGTATATTTAGAAAATTGAATGTTATTTTCGGTCGACTAAATATATTATAACAGTATTAACTTCAAATTTAATAAAAACATACTTATTATATCATATTACTAGAACTCAAAAAAAAATCAAAGAAAGCATTTGAAAATTATTTTGAAAAAATAAAAATAATTTAGTAAAAATCACAAACCCGCTTTATTAGCAAATAAACATTACTGTAAAAAAAAACAGCAAATTCCCTCCTCATTAATCATCATTTAAGCTGCTTACCATCAAAATATGAACTGTGCGCCATGACGTATGAGTGACATTGCATATACAACCACTTATGCAGGCACATATTTGGTACAACAAATGACACTGGCGGCGTGCAAAATCTATTTGTCTTAACAAAACTAGCTATGCAGCAAATGCGCTCACATTGCTACCCCCGCATTTGCGACAGCTGCAACATTGTCAGCAACGGCATTATCATCGCCATCAGCGGCAGCTGTAACTGCATTTGAATTTGCAGCAGTCGATGCCGTTGGTAGCAGCTGCATTTTTGCATTTTACTTCCGCTACTCAAGCACTGAACTGCTCAGCTGGCAGGCAAAAACAAGAACAACTAGAGAGCGCAGCTAAACGATTGCGTGAATTGTTGCCTTTTCGCTGCTTGCCGCTGCTGTTACTGCTGCTGCCAGCTATGCAATTTTTCCGCTTTATTAATTTTGTGCAAAGTGCTTCTATTACACACTTTTCACGTGTTATTTTGTTTTTTTTTTTTTGTGTTTTGCTCCATGATCTACTTCTGCCCTCGCAGCTGCTACTACTTACTCGCTACTTTGTTGGAAATTGCACTGGTCGCGCATAAATTTTTGCTACCATTAGCGCCTTTTATCTCTTTTTTGCTCTGCCAAGCATCAGTGCACTGGCTTTTTTTGCGTCACGCTTATTATTTTATTACTTTGCACAATTTCCATTAAGCTGATAAGCAGCCGTGACTTTTTTCGCTTGCTCTTAGCATTTTTTTCATTTGAGCAGATTTGTGAAATAATTTAAAAAATATTTCAATTACTAAACTCTTTATTTGGGCAATGAAATTAATTTAATTTTATGGAGCTTTAATGGAAATTCTCATACAATTTTTTTTTTAATTACTAACTTCATGCTTCTTTGTTGTTTGTCACTTCAAATCTGCTTTTATACTTCTTTGTAGCATTTTTAACTTTTTTTTCAATAGTTTTTGCCTTGCTTATGTGCTTTTTACCATTTTGAGCTCATTCGATTTTTACTTCAATTGAATTTAATAAATTTTTAACTAAATTTTTTTTTTTTTTTTTATTCATAAAACACTTTGTTTCATATAGCACACCTCTGTTATTTTTTATTTATACCCAGAACACGACATACAATGTTAAGTTTGCCCACTAGTCTATAAGACCCAGATTTAAACGCCGCTCCTCCTAATAGCTCGAAATTCTTGCATGGAAAACTTATTTGTCTAGATATCTTCACCAATTTTAACGCGAGTTATTGCCTAAAACAGGGCTTTAATCTCCAAAGAAATTATTCAAATCGGATGAGTATGAAAGCTGACATATAGACAGGCCGATCAAAATACAGTCCTTGTATGAAAAACTTTTTTATTTTACAAGATATCTTCTTGAATTTTGGGATAAAGTATATCCAAAAAGGGCAGTAATCTCCGAAGAAATTGTCAGTTCGAACCACTGTAGCATGCAGCTGCCATATAGGCTGACCGAGCAAAATTAAAATGTACAATAGAAAATGTACCCGTGATGGATATTATAGCTCCGTTACAGCCTATGTTTGATTTTTGTTACGTTTTTTAACTTATTTTTATATTTTTTTCTCACTCAGCAATATTTGAACTCATTCGTTATCCATTTCCCTGTACTCCTCTTTCGGTGTAATTTAATACCATCAAATAAGCGCTAAGTGCTCTAACACAAGACTTATCACCATGACAACTTAATGAGTTTCGTTTAATTAAAAATTAACACTCTAAATCAAAGCTAATTTGCGCTAGTTCCACTTACAATTACTACACTCTACTACGATAACATCAAATAAACAAATACCGACTAGTTTACTACAAGTCTCAACCCACTCACAGTGCTTACACTCCGCTGGCAAAAAGCATTCTTTATTAGTATTAGATAAGATATTTCATCATCATCATCGCCTTGGCTAAGTCTTTGACTAGTCGACTGTTGCTTATTAACTCATTTGCTTTAAAGACTTATCCGTAAATCGTATTTGCGTCTTTCTAATTACTAGCTCTTTGTAGGTACTTATGTGTGTATACAGGCATGTTGCCACTTCGTGAGAACTTCACAATATTTTCTAATTAAAGTGTCAAAGGACAAATATGAAGCTTGAAAAACTGTATTGTACGGCATATAGTACTAAGTACCGATAAAGGATTTGCACTACTTGCTTTGACTTTGAAATCATGCAGTTTTAGCGTTTTTGCAACGCAAGAATTTTCGCCATTATCTTAAACATTTTGCTGCAAATGCTGTGTTGGATTTTGCGTACATGAACAGCTTTAATTTCTTGGAAGCTTTGAATTTAAGTTTCAGTCCAAGTTTCCTCGTTGTTTGCTATTTTGATTTTTTCACTTTCTTAGTCCTGAGAATTACGTTTATGCATGCCATTTTTTTTTTTTACTTATCTTCCTTGTCCTCAATTGGTTTCTACATTTCTTGAAATACCAACTAACGAATAGCTTCTACAGTCTTAAACCAAATTTTCACTCTTTTTCAGTTAATTAAGATTTTTTAGTCTTTCACGTTTGTTTTGTTTATTGCTATTGGAAAATGTAAATTTGTAAAGATTGTATGGACATTGAGAAAAGAGACTCTGCTCCAATAATGTTGACTGTATTAGTGGGTTAGTGTCTTGAATAAAATCCCAAATCCCAAATTCCGTTATTGAAAAGTATATGGATTTAAATAAAATTTAGGGTTGCCACTTACGTAAAAATTTATATAAGACTTATTTGTTATACATATTATAGTGCGAATAAAATAAATTTTAAGTCACATAAAAAAAGTTCAAGTTTTATAATTTTCTAGCAAGGTTGCCACCTAATTATTCCATAAAAAATTTAATTTAAACTCTGATTTGATATATCGTAGTGCCAGCGAAATGAATTTGTAGCCATATATAATACATTTCAAGATTCAAAATTCTCTAATAGCGTTGCCACCTAATTTCTCTATAAAAGCAATGATTTAATATTCATAAGTATAAATAAATTTGAGTCCAAATATTATGCAATCAATAAAAGCTCTAATAACCAAAATTTTCCTAGTATAACTTAAGTAATATAAAACACGTTGCCAGGGTTGCCACTAGTTTAATTAAAAAATGTTTTCTGAAACAAATATATATATATGTACATACAAATGTTACGTTAGAAAAATTACTATAAAGACGCATGTTGATCGAAAACATATTTTCAAAATTTCTAGGGTTGCCACATGATATTAAAAATTGAAATGTAATTTGAAACAACAAAATGCATTAATTTTGTTTGAATCAAAGTATCACATAAAATAAATTTCAAGTTTTATAACTTTTTTAGGAGGGTTGCCACGTAATTGTTCCGAAAAACAAATCAAATTTAAAATCATTGGTATAACAAAATTTGCGTGTAAATACTATGCAATCAATGAAAGCAGTCATAATAGTCAAAATGTTTTATCAGCATCAGCTAACCAATATAAAACACCTAAAACACACCACTAATTTTATTAAAAAATGTTTTCTAATACAAATATATATGCATGTGACATAAAAAATAACTACAAAAAATGCATGTCTTTTGAAAACAAATTTTAAATTTTTTTTAGGGTTGCCACATGGAGAAAACAAAAGAAAAATCTTACCTTTTGAGCAAAAAATGGATTTAATTTTGTAATCAGAAAACTCAAATATTTTTCAGATATTATTTGCAGATTGTGGTACTCTCATAGGGTTGCCATTTGATATTACATATCTAGTATGCGCGAAAAAAAATAATTTAATTCAAGACATACCCCAATTTCTTGAAATATTTCACTTATACAAAAATAGTTTTATTTAAGAGTTGCCACCTAATTTTTTGTCAAAAGTTGAACAATACCCAAAAAAAATTTTTATCAAAATTTCTGCTGTCAATTCAATTGATCGAAGAACTATATATTGAGTAAAATTTTAATTAGCTCCTGCTTCCTGTAAATTAAACTGAAAGCTGTAGATAAGAGTACATAAGAGTATATACGAGTATACGAGTTCAATACAAACAAAAACCTTTTCCTATTTAATCTCCGTAAGCAAATTATCAGCTTTATATTGTATTTCTTGCCAACGAGGTTTTAATTGAATTTTTGATCATTGAATAAGCCTTGTTTTAAAATAAAAATAAGCGCAAACGAAAAAGCCACAACCGTTGTTGGTCGATTGCAATAAATATTCATGCCACTCATATAAATATATTTGCATGGCATATGTATGTATGAATTGAGTATTGTGAATTGCGAAATGAAAATAAACCGCAATAATTTTTATTGAATATGGTCGGAAGAGCAGTGAAGCAGAATGAGCAATAAATATCCGATTTTTCTCCGCAAGCACCGCCAAAAGGAAATTAACCACAACAATATTAATGAAAACGTATGAAACGAAATAAATAAATTGTGCGAAGGGTGAAAATAGTAAGGAAGCTGTTTTGCATAATAAAAAATGTCAGTATTCAAATAGCTGCACACGCATGTGGCTGGCAGTAATGGCCAGTCATACAGAGATGGCGCGGCGTATACGCAACCGGTTGGAAGGAAATGAGTTGAGAGATGTATCGAGGAAATTATAAAAAATACAAATATAAAAAACTGGAGGGTGAGTAATAAAAGGCGAAAACCAACTACATACCCTTCACAGGTATATATCTTGATGCATAAAATGTCATAAAAGGGTATTTATCTACATTATCTGTTCTTTATATGGCGGCTATGTGTTATAGTCATCCGATTTGAACAAAATCTTCGCAGATTGTAGCATTTCTTTGAACAATAATCTCTGTAAACTTTCGTCAATTTGTAAATTTGTCTTTTAATAAAAAAAATTTTCTTTATAAGAACTTTATTTTGTTCGATCAGTTTATATGGCAGCTATATGCTATAGTAGTCTGATTTGAATAAAGGTTCGCAGATTATAGCGTTGTCTTGGACAATAATACATGTCGCATATTGTAGGGATAAGTCATCAAATGAAAAATTTTAATTTTGATTGATTAGTTAAATGGCAGCTATAAGCTATAGAAGTCCCATATAAATATTTTGCTCATAGATTGTAGCATTTCTTAGAAGAATAATGGCTGCCACATTTTGTGATGACAAAACAAATGGTTTTTGGTAAAAGGACAGTGTCAAAAATTTCGTATCGTTATCTCAAGAACTAGTTCGTAGCATTTGCGATATATAAATGACATCATTCACCCTTTCAGCTAAAATAATTAAAATATTATCAGCTTCAAGCTTTCAGCTTATGAAATAATTTTTCTCTTGCAACCTAATTTCGCTTAGTTCTTCATTATTCCCGCCTTCTAAGTGTTCGCACTGCTCATCACTTCAATTCCTCCGTGTCTGCTTGAGTTATTCTCGGGTCTAAGTTTATACTTTTTTCCACGTCAACCGCTACTTACTAATTAGTCGCTTATACTTAAGGATTCTGGGAACTCGCGAAAGTTAATAAGTGCAATGCTTAGCACAAAGTGCGCAGCAACATCGGCGAAGAGGCACTTCAGCGGTGACAGTCAAGTTATTGCCATTGACTACTCTTTGAAATTCTCCCTTCTTGTTGTTGCTAGTGAATTACATTTGTGGCAGCTTCTAAGGAAAATTCATGCTTGGTGTGAGCGTTGGCAGATTAGATTATCCTCTTTAATTTTTATACTCATCGTTTCTACAGAATTGCTTTTGGTATTTTTAGTGTCATATTTGTTTCAGATTGTCATTTTTCAGCTGTTCATATTACATATTTTTCTATGAAATGCATTCATTTACGGATAACCTGATGAAGACTCCTTTTTATGTTTATTATAATATAAGTATATCAAAGCGTTCATTTGCCGCTCAGACCCGATTAGAAATTTAGCACTAAACCTACTTACAATTCTTGTAAATTTATATAATTTCCGTTGGCTCTGACGTATCCCTAAAAATATTATGCACTGGTAACCTGCCAGTGTTGGAACTTCCGTTTCTTTCTTTCCAGACTGTTCCATCAGCAGCTGTTTCGATGTGTTGATCCTCTAAATCTATCTCACTTTCGGATGTCAATAAAACTCTCTTTCTTTTCTGTCCTGGACGCTTATATATAATATTCTCTTCTTCACCATCGCTTTTGATTCCAATTCACTTGATGTAAATATCTCTGTTTCCACGTTTTTGTTTTCATTTCGAGAAGTCTCTTGTTCATCATATTCTGAATCCTTTTCTTCCATTTCCGTTATATTTCTTAGGCAATTTGTAATTTTCCAATGTTTTGACATTTTTAGGGTTTTTATCTACAACAAATTATTACACTATGTAAGGAATATAAAATGTTCATTTATGTTGTTATCTCCTTCAAATAAACAGTTGTAAAAAAGCTGCAAAATAAAATTTTTAGAAGTGCACTACTTGACACAGTAATCAATACTACTTATTGTCAAGTACTTTCCATTGGAGAAAATATTATATGCATATTCTAAGAATTGTCATACAGTTTGATAACGGTGTTATAACGGTTAAGAATGTGTAAGTTTTACAAAAGTTTGAAAAAGGTTAATTTGACCAGTACTGGCAGGTTTAGTGTTAATATAATATTCAGCAGAGGGCAAAGAAAAATACAACAGAATTGAAGGGTTAATTTTTTATGTAAATTAGCATTATTTCATCTTTATATGGCAAGTTTGTCACCATCCATTGGCAAGCCTTTCGCAGCACCACCTGGCTTTTGCTTTTTGTTTGAAAAGCATACTTTCAGGCGCTTAGCGGAATATATTTCGCTGAATTTTTATCCGACTTTTCATTTCCCACGCGTTTTGTAATGCTATAAGCACATTTCTTCAGTGCGACCCTACTTAACATATTATATGTGGCATTAATAAGCAGCTTGCACCACAAAAACACCTTAAAGTATGCAATTGTGCCCGGACGGGTGAAAAATATTCTTAATAATCTTTTGTGTGCGTATGCTTATAAATGTTTTTGGCCCATTTTTGGAAGCAACGCTCTTTTCTAAGCTTGTTTTAAAATAATTTCGTTCAAAAGAATTGTAAACGCGTGTAGGCGAAAAAGTCAAGTTCATAAAAGTATGCAATAAAAATTAAGCACCGAAAATTATGGTAAATACTTTTATTGCGCAAACGTGAAACGCAAAAATTTATTGCTTGGATTTTATTGCGCTGAAAAATGTATAATTTTTGGCAGCAGCTGCGCATTTATTGGTTTTTTTTTTTTTTTTTTTGTTTTTTTTTTTTTTTTTTTTTTTTTTTTTTTTTTTTTTTTTTTTTGTTTGTTTTTTTTTTTTTTTTGCAAACGGCCAAGTGAGTATTACGTGCGCTGGAACTGTTTTCCGTTACATAGCAGAACCACAGAAGAAGAATATGATGTAGTTAATTGCAGCGTTGACAGAAATTTTAGTATTGAAATATTGAGTTCAGTATTATTTTGAATATAAAATTGCTAAAAATAGGAAAGTTGTGTGTAAAATAATTCGTAAACATTGCCCTCACTTTTTTCGAATATATATTTAAATTTTACTCTCTACATATTTTGCATTTTGAGTTTTGTATGAATTGTATTTGCGTGTACATATTTAAAAGTGAAAAGGTGCTGTAACAAACTATGATGGTTAAGTTTGGGCTTAGCTGAAAAAATTGTTGGTAAAGTCTTTCGAGTTGTCTGCTAAACTTTTATCTACAAAATGTTGAACGGAGTTGAGTTGAGTTTAGTTGAATTGGGGTTGAAATTGGGCACAAAATATTACCTCAGGTATATGTTCAATCTCCGAACATATTCTTCAGTACGAATTACTATAGCTTATGGCTGCCATACAAACCTAACCCATCAACAATAAGACCTTGTAAGGAAAAATTTTTAAATGACTTATGTCTTCCCAAAATTTGGCAAAGATAATTGTCCAAAGCAGCGCTACAATTTTCAAATATATTGTTGAGATCGGATGAATATATAATATGGTTTTTATACAAACATACCTCGACGTGAAATAACCTTGCTACCTAAGAAAGATACAATTAGTCTCTCAAAGCCTCTCCATGTGCCCCGAAGTGATTACAAGAGAATTAAGAAATTAATTTTATAAAAGTGTAGTTAAAAAACCGCGACATGAGTATTTTTTTATATACAAAATAATATGCAATTATGCGGCAATTTACCTTGAGCCATAACCTATTTACTCGACAGCGCTGCTCTCTGAGGACACCCCGCAGGCCCAGAAGCATTTAAGCTGCTGCAACTAGGCAGCGCCAACTACTCCAACCAACCACAAGTGCGCACCAACAACAACACTTGTGTGAGCACACAACGCTCAAAAGCAAACAACAACCACTCATCGACCGCTGGCACTTCATTGTACTTTAGTACTTCAATGGCGCCTGCAGTACTTACCGAGTTGCCGAGAACAAAGCGAGTCTTATGACGAAGATATTTTTCGTTGGCAATTTGACATGCGCTGCTTATCCGCACTGCGCGCAGCTCCAACGCAACTCAACACTCTCCTTATCATTACACCCCTCTGTTCCCCAGGCGCACCGTGTTTGATTCAACTATTCTCCGTGGCTGCTTTTGCCTGAAATATACGCGCACACATGCATAGCTACAAAAGCGGTGAGGATGTATGTGTGTGTGTGTGTTTGTGCCGCAGCGTAATTGCGGTGCAGAAAACAATGGCATAACCGTTACGCAACGTTAATTGTTGTTGGCGGAGTTGGCTACGCCATTGTTGCTTCAAATCCTCCTCTTGCTAGTTCTACGCTCTTCATTCCTTTTTCATCCGTTTTTCTTTTTTGTTAAACTTGGTTTTGTCGCTTACACTTACACAGCCGCAACGCGCGCACAATACAATTGAGGTTAAGGTAAATATTCGCTAGCCATTGTTAGGCTTATCCAACTACTCACGTTGGCGCCGGTTATTCAATTCATATAGCATACTTTTGGGCTTACGTCGGAAAACGCCTATTGTGCGGCTTAGCTGCAATGTTGGTGGTGTTTTTTGTTTTTTCTTTTATTATTATTATTAATTTTTTTTTTGTTTTTTCGTTTTTCGTTTTTTTGTTGGTTTGCCCACTACTTTGTGAGGCATTTTCTTAATATTATATATTTGCAACGTTAGGGCTGCTTATTCTTTGATTTTTTAAAACTCAAAAGTAGGCTACGTTTTTTCATTTGAATTTTTTGTTGATGAGTTTTCGAATTTCGCGTGTACTTAAAGATTTTGTATGAATTTAATACGCGTGTACTTATTTAAAAGTGAAAAGGTGGTTAACCAAGATATGAGGGTTAAGTTTGGAGTCAACTGAAAAAGTCTTTCGAGTTGTCTGTAAAACAAGAAGCCAAGTACTTTAAACTCAAATACCCAATTACAAGAAACAAACAAAAATGTACCAAAGCAACTCATTTTCTTTCTACTCTCCGTTTTTGTACGAATTTTAAAGTACCAAATCCCTAAAAGCCTTAATTCGATTTTAAATGTGTTGATTTATATACTTGGTGCATGTATGTGTGTCCCCTGCGGAGATAACGATATATGTGTGTAGCCAGCGGTTCAGCTCAGCGCCTTTGGGTACTTTTAAGTTCTTATTTAGCTTACGGCTGCTTAAGTATTTCGTTTAGTAGCTTCATGCCCCGAACAATTGTAAGTAGCTTTTAGCCATCGCGAGCTGAAGAAAGAATATGACGTTGATGATAATGATGATGCTGTTGGGGCCACTACGTGCTAAGCGAAATTCAATACCAGGGTATTAGCTCGCTATTTTCTCATTTATTTCTTCGCTCGCCATCGATGTCGCTCATTCTGCTATTGTGCAATAAAGGAGTGCTACAATTAGAGCAGAGTCCAGTGGCAAGGACGAAAGATAAAAGGCAAAGATACAAGCAACTCAACTGAAATGAAGAAGCAATCAATGAGAGAAACGACTTACAAGAAGAAGGCACTAAACTCAGCTGGATAAAAGACAAACAAAAAAAACACATACACATTAAAGTGGAGCCTTAAGGACAGCTCTTGTATGTTGAGTTGCCTGCTCCATTTCCACTGCGTCCAGCGTGTGTGGCAATAGTGTGTTAGGCTAGTAATCGACAAAATATTTATTGTCATGTCCTTTCCTCTAAGGCTCCGCACTAGCAGAAAGTCATGCACAAATACTATAAATGGCAAATAATTGCCAAAAGGGTGCTGTGGGACTTTAGCAGCCGAGAGGAAAGCACTACTCAGCGTTGTTAACTCGTATTGGCAATTTATTAAGCTTTGCCTTTTGTGCACGACAAGTACAAAATATTTCTATTTCTGCCTTACTTTCTTCCCCGCTTTGTTGTGTTGTATTTCACTTCCACTCCTGCGACCTCTCTCTCTCATACTGTTAGTATCTTTATTTGGCAATTTCTTTGCTGCCTTTGGCATTTGTGCTCGTCGACTCGTTTTAACATTTTCACGCTAAATAAGGATCACTTGGGATTAAATTAAGTGCCTTGTAATTTTAATTCCCCTGCTTAATGTTGAAGCGTCAGCAAACACTTGGAGCGCATTTTGAAAGCGCTACTCACTGGTACAAGCATATAAAATATTTCGACTGAGTAGTGGAAGGGTGGAGAGTGCTTTCTTTTATGTTGTAGAAGCGATGATTGCCTTTACTCTGTCCTTTATATTTCAACGAATTTAATGTCATTGAAAAAATCAATAATTTTACCTTGACGAAAATAAATGTAGAAGTGCTGTTGTTCAGAAAGCTGTCTATAAATATGTCAATACATTCTCCAGCCTATCTTATTTCTTTGATAGAGTCTAACTTACCAGGGATTTCTGCGTCTTCTTTCAGCACAGCCAATAAGCCAAACGAATAGATTCTGTTTTTAATTACAATTCTTACTATATTTTTAAGCAAGCTCTGAGCGGACTTATTTTTACTATCGAAAAAATAGGTGAAAATATTATTGTTTATGAAATTTGTTCTATTGGCTCAAGAGCAGAGTACTACACAATTACATAATTTTACTTTATAAGATTATTTTTTAACGATTTCAACATTATATCAAAATAATGTGATATAATTTTGGTGTATATTGAGTATAACCTAAAGGAAGACTCCAGCATATTCATTGTAAGGTCAGCTAGTCTTAAACAACTTTCTGAAATTTACGTTTGACAACTAATGTTGCACTGTTGCCTTTTTTTAAGTAGTCGGTTTGCATGCGTAACGTACAACATATACAAGTATAAATATACCGTAAGATTCCTATGCCCTTATTTCGAATGAGAGTCAACGTGAGAAGCCGTAAAACAAGCGTACACCAAAATTTGCTTAATTCATGCAAATGAACTACTGAAAATTGGCAACCGTGTATTATCACTTAATAAACGTCAAATTTAGACAATTTTCCAGGCCAGTTGACATTATGAGGAATAGGTAGAGGTAGAAGTTTTATTTAAGTTGAAGAGTTTTCCAAATATTTTCGAAAACTAATTTCGATATAAAAAATGTTAGAGACGTCAAAAATACTAATTTAGCAAAAAGTTTCAATAAACAAGTTTTCTTAACTCTAAAAATATTATTCATTTCATTAGATATCAAATTCTGGTTTTGTATAAGCTCTAGTAAAGGGGATTTTTTTTTTTTATTAAAAGTTTAACGTAGTATAGTTAGAAGATCTGATTATAGTTGTGTTGCCATTTTAAAGATAGTTTCGCAGAAACCCTCATCTCTATTGACAAAAAACTAAGATAAGCTTTCACCATCAAAATTATTTGCCCTATAATGAACAGGCAATAATTGCTTGATATTAGTTCAAACTATAAGGTTTATCCATAAAGAGCTCCTTAACAAGCCCTCAGAGCTTTCAACTATAGATTTGTGTGTCCTGGTATTGTCCTGCTGGAGCACTAATTCTCTTCCATTGGCCATAGCCGGCCGTTTCAATGCGATTGCTTCTTTAAAACGGTTCAAACAGTGACACAAGAGACCCAAACCAAGAGTAGCGCATAGGTAAAAATTTCCTGCCAATTATCAAATAGCACCAAACAAGTAGCTCAACATTTGCGGCGCCTCATCGCAATATGACCACCACCGCTTTTTCTGTTCGTTGTATTTTACTTTTATCTAAGAAAAACTGTTGGCGTCTATTATTTTTCTCATCTGAGGCCATTGATAATTTTTCATTGTTAGTGTTTTTTTTCGTGGCGGTTCCCAAACCCAGCGCATAACCCTATGTAGGGGATATTTCGCCTTCTCACCTTAGGCTGCCTTCAAACGGATGTTCTTAGGCTACCCAGAGGATACTTGGTCAAAGACCGGAAGTCGTGAGCTGCTTGAGTCATATATAAAATAATCTTTTCTAGCCACTCCCAAGTGAATGGCGATCAGAGAACTTTCCTCACTTGTGTGAACTTCTACACATGACTCCATCCTCCTACAGATTACTAAAGCTATATGTTCGAAAAATAATGGATTTGTCTTACTGCTTCCATTATTAGCTTTATTCCAGTATCCTCCTTATAACCACTTAATCCGGCAAAACGAGTCTTAGCGCGCCTGTTGTCACATATTTCAATCACAAAATTTAGTCTTTTCATATAATATATTTCCGTGCCGCATGCAATCCAAACACACACACATACTCATAGCTTCTTTTCAATTTTGTCTATCGCTGGCTTTACCGGCTTTATCGCCAACAAATCATTTTCATGTTCACATTTCCTTCATATAAATTGCTTTCAATAACTCAAAATCTCTTGCAGTTACCCACTGGCCCAAATGGCCACTCACTTCTGCCGCTCTACTCTTTCGCCCATGCAGCCGAGCACTCACCACAGTTGTGGTGAAAACTTTTGCTTAACGATGACATCAATAAATTTTGTGTGTGTGCCTTTGACAAGTTCGCCAACATGCGACGAAGAAACACTTAAACGGTGACTAACTAAACGCGCATCATGGCGCGCTCTAGAGGGAGAGTGCGCAGCGAGGAGAAGATGTGTGCTGTCGCTAATGGCCATGCTCTGCTGCTGAGCGCCTTTGAATGCAATTTGTGACTCTGTGTGTTTCTTGTGTGAACAATACGCCAAGCTGGCTGTGTTGGCTTAGCCGGCGGGCTTATACCAACTATTTACCCGTAGAGGCCTTTAAATTGTTAGCTTTGAGTAGGTGAGTGCCGAAACGGTCGTTCGCAATCAACTGGCGTTTCAATAACAACATTTCGCAAGCAATTCACTAACGATTCTCAATCGATTTCAAAGTAATCTTCAGTGTGAGCGCATCTAATTGTAGTGCCACTTTTAAGTAGCCTTTGGCGAATTCACTGTCATCTCTTCCTGTCTTAAAAAGCTGTGGCACGCACGCAGCCCATAGCGACCTCATTTCAACAGAATCTGGATTGAACTGAGCAGCGTTTGTAGCTGGGTGTGTGCTCTTTGGTTTGCTCACCGCAGAGAAGTTGTAGCCAATAACAAAGCATGCGGTTGGCTTTGTTAGTACCCTGTAGGAAATTAAACTGGTAAGGGGAGAGGATGCTTCTAGCACTTCAGCCCTTATGTCTTATGTCTCACTTACCTCAAGTGTGTTGTTTACCACCTCTCTTATTGGCGTTGAATCGAAGATGTGGAAAAAGTAAGAAATAATGATATGGAGATCTCAAAATAAAGCATAAAAGGAGACATATCGACTAGAAAGAAAATAAAAGATATCGTAAAACACTCTTCTTGAGAGTTTTAGCTCTGTGAGAATTATTTTTCTACGAAGTTCATGTAATCGCTCTACGTGGTTCTATCTGAGTTCACAAGCATAAGTTTTAGGGAACTGTAGGACATCTTTGCAGAGGCTAGGTTAGGTTAATCTGGTAGGCCAATAAGACAAGCATAGACCAATTTTGATCCCTTGCGATGTCAGTCGCTAGGTCCATGAGTAGTAGTCATCCTTTAGGATGCCTGCACTTTTCGCGAATTGAGCAGACTTTGCAGCGTCACTATCAGCACTAAAGTGCTATATAACAATCTGACATTAAAGTTAACTAACAAGATCCTAGTGTGAAACAATTTTTCGTTAACTTTTTTTGGCAAGGAAATTTATTTTTTTTATTAAACGGTTTTTATTAAAACGGTTTACTATCTCATTATTATAAAATTATTTTGAATCAAAAGTTCTTATTTTAAAAATTTAAGAAAGGAAARTTTTTTAATGGCAGAAAAATTGTATTCTCGAATTTTATTTACATTATATTATATTATATAAAATATTATATAAAAAAAGGTTCAGGAATAAAATTTCCCTGTCATACAAAAATGTCCCTTTTTTTAAGTTTTTAAAATAAATTATTTCCACTCAAAATAATATAATAAATAATGCCAACAGATAGTTAAAATTTTTTAGTAAAAAACGGTATAAATTTCCCTGCCAAAAAGTTTACGAAAAATCGTTTTAATTAATTTGATATTCACTTTAACGAAATATCCCCACTTCTTAAATATAAATATCCCTAACTCACTTGCGATTTCCTACATGGCAGCTTAGTGCGTGCGCGTGTATACGCCTCAACTGCGCCTTACAAACTGCTACATCTGCCGCCGTTCAGCCGCGTGAGTGAGTGCGTGGTTAAAAGCTTGTTGCGAACAATTTTCCTAATTTAACTTTGGTATTCACTGAATCGAGTCGAGTGATCTTCTCGTCGATGTGCTTCCCGTCATAGCTGTCGGTCGCTGTTATCGCTGACGTCCCACTCAGCTTTTGTAGCCACAGTTACATAAGTAGAGTAGTGCCGTTAGAGAGTTGCATTGACGGAAAATGCGCTGCTTATTTGCTGCTGCCTTTGACTGCATTTGCAGGAAATGGAAAAAGTTTTTAATTTGTTTTGCTTGTAGAAGGCTCAGTTGCTCCCCGTGCACGAACGCCGCAACTGAGGCAAAGAGGCTTTTGCGTGGAGTGCAGATAACTGATGGACAAACTGCTGCAAATTGTGGAAGGCAATGACGCGGGGAGAAGTAGCGAGCAAGAGAAAGCGAGAAAGCAATAAGCAGCAGTCAATTGTACAGCGAAATCCCAGCAAATATCGGCATTTGAACCGTTTGATTTCTTTCTTTCATTTTATCAGCAAATTGTTGGCTCAGTTGAAATATATGCTCTCTCCCACACCATCAACCCTCTCCCAACCGCTTCCATGGAGGCATATTGAAAGCGAGGCTCAGCTGGCATTAAGGATATTCAATAAAAAGCGCATCTTTTATGCAACAGCGTATTTCACTTCGATTTCGATTGCGATTTCATTTTAACTACCAAATGTGCCGCTAGCCAACTTACTCAACCACTGTTGCTGTTGAATGTGTGTGCGTCAGTCAAAGCAGTCAGCCAACAGTGGTGCGGCCGAATCCTCTTACAGGCCAGCCGCAACCGCAAAGTTGTGAAAATCAACCAACTAACTGCCATAGTTTCCAAATAGTGCCACCGAAATTACATTATTTGCCAGGCAACGCAAGGCAATGAGCAGCTGACGAAAAATTGGAAAAATTGCGAAACAAAATAAAAACAGAGAAATTATTTATTTAGTGAAATTGAATTTTTAACTCTGGTTTATTTTTATGCTTACGGTATATTCGTGCATTTACGGTTATGAGACTGTTCAACAGCCGCAGATGACAGGAAAAAATATTAAATTGGAAATGTATTGATTTTGTGAAACGGAAGTGTTGAAATTGGGAGCATAGATATGGGTTAGCAGTATTGTTCAAGAAACTGTATGTGGAGAAGAATATGAAGGAAAGAGAGTTTACTAGAACTTCAGCTAAGGTATTTGAGTAATGAAGAGGAATTAAAAAGTAGTTATTAAATGAGAGAGTATACAGTCATGGTTTATTTCACTTTCCACTGAAACTTATGTATGTGTTGATAACACTGAATTACTTGACTTTAAATGTCACCATGGTTTTTAAAAATCTCATAACCTAAATGTTTTCAGTGCAAAGTAATTTTAACTTAACTAAGCGAACACTTCAATAATCCGATTCAAATCCAATTGCAATACGAAATAATACTTATTTCTCTTACCAAAGCAGCGTTGCCAGCCATTTAAAAATATTAACTGAACCATGTTATTAGAAATTGATTCCCAGACGCAGTAAATTAATGCACGTATACAACTGTAATGCTATTATTTTGCAATTTTTCTAACTTCATTGCTAGATGTTGGAAAATTGGTAGTTTTAAATATTCATTTGGTAATTGCTAATAAAGCATAGTACGTAAGGAAATTTCGATGCTATTATTTTCTAAACATAAACTAAAAAAAAAAAACTTCCCAACAATAAATTTAAAAATATGTTTAAAACAAGTAAGGAAGGGCTAAGTTCGGGTGTGACCGAACATTTTATACTCTCGCATCAAATACCGTATTTGTGTAAAGTTTTATTCCGCTATCATCTTTGGTTCCTAACAGATATATTATACAGAGAAGGCATCAGATGGAATTCAAAATAGCGTTATATTGGAAGAAGGCGTGGTTGTGAACCGATTTCACCCATATTTCGTACATGTCATCAGGGTGTTAAGAAAGTATTACATACCGAATTTTATTGAAATCGGTTGAGCAGTTCCTGAGATATGGTTTTTGGTCTATAAGTGGGCGACGCAACGCCCATTTTAAATTAAAAAAAAAAAAGCCTGGGTGTAGCTTCCCTCTGCCATTTCTTCCGTAAAATTTAGTGTTTCTGACGTTTTTTGTTAGTCGGTTAACGCACTTTTAGTGATTTTCAACATAACCTTTGTATGGGAGGTGGGCGTGGTTATTATCCGATTTCTTCCCTTTTTGAACTGTAAATGGAAATGCCTGAAGAAAACGAGCCTATAGAGTTTGGTTGACATATCTATAGTAGTTTCCGAGATATGTACAAAATGCTTAGTAGGGGGCGGGGCCACGCCCACTTTTCCAAACAAATTACGTTCAAATATGCCCCCTTTGTGCCAAATTTCACTTTAATATCTTTATTTATGGCTTAGTTATGACACTTTATAGGTTTTCGGTTTTCGCCATTTTGTAGGCGTGGCAGAGAGCCGATTTTGCCCATCTTCGAACTTAACCTTCTTATGGAGCCGAGAAACACGTGTACCAAGTTTSATCATGATATCTCAATTTTTACTCAAGTTACAGCTTGCACGGACAGACGGACAGACAGACATCCGGATTTCAACTCTACTCGTCACCCTGATCACTTTGGTATACATAACCCTATATCTAACTCTTTTAGTTTTAGAACTTACAAACAACCGTTGTGAACAAAACTATAATACTCTCTTTAGCAAATTTGTTGCGAGAGTATAAAAATGGTTGCCACATATAGAAAAAAAAACTTTTAAGTACATAACTGTGACTTTTTTGGAAAAAATTTTGCTTAAAATGTGTATAACTTTTAGACCATCAATATACAATATCAATAATAGAGATTTTGAAAACAAAAAAAAATTAATTTTTTAAATTAATTAAAGGTAAAAATAAAGTTAGAAAAATTGATAATTCTCCCCAGACAAAAAAATTTGAATTATTTAAATTTATTAAAWWWWWWAWTAAATTTAAAAAAAATTTTCAACTCTTTCCAAATTATTTTCGATTGTAAAAATTTTGTAATCTCTTCAATATTAATTGGAATACGATATGTTGTATAACCCAACTATTTTATTGAATAATAATTTGATACAGTTGGCAACTCTGCTTGATAAAAAATTAAGTTTGATGGATATTTTGGAAATTTTATCTTAAATTATAATTAATTTTTTTTTAATGTGCGAGATATTTACTAGAGGTTCCATATTTTTCAGATATATATTTTTTAATAATATTACTTTATAAACATTAATTTCAAGAATTTAAAAAATTTGTGTTTTAGGCTTGCC
Organism: Bactrocera latifrons; assembly: GCF_001853355.1. Lineage (NCBI taxonomy): Eukaryota > Metazoa > Arthropoda > Insecta > Diptera > Tephritidae > Bactrocera > Bactrocera latifrons. The sequence continues at coordinate 52,514 of NW_017535063.1, read as the reverse complement.
AACGGAAAAAATAAAAATAATAGATTCTAAAATTTGTATCAAAAAAATGTATATCAAATTTGAAAAATTAACATCCATTAAGGTTCTTATTGTTTTCCTTTTTAAATAATTGATTGCAATATGTGCCTTAAGAGTTGCCACACTTCATGAGTTTTAAAAGACTGACATGCCTTTTAGGTATTAGTTATTTTTTTTTTTTTTTTGTTGTAATTTTTAAAGGTATTTTCTTTTAGGGTAGCCAATTTGAAATAAAGCATGGTTTCTAAAACTTATTCCAACTTAATTGAGTTGTTCAGTACTCACATATGCATATGGATTACAGTTCATAGTGATTTGGTTTAAAAAATATATTATATAATCAATTTATTGAAGAGTTGATACCTTAATATATAATAGTACTTTTTTCAGCAACATTTTAAAAATTAAGACAACTACCTCAGGTAGCCTTGAGGAGCTGCGAAACTGAGTTATTAGTTTATTGCATTTTGTTTTGAATAATATTTTTTTAGTGTTTCCAAATTGGTATACAATTATAAAGGTTTCTAAAATATATATAAACAACTTAATTTAGTTTTGAAGCACTTACATTCGTGTAAGTTGTTTCTTTCTTTAATTTTTCTTTTTCCAATTTAAGAGTTGCCACCCTAAATTATAAAAATAATTTATTTAGTTATATTTTTTAATTTTATCTTTTTTAATCTCAATTAGTTTTTAAGGAGTCGCTTACTTTTTTAATAGTTAGTTTTTTGAATTTTTTAAAAATATTTATTAGAGTTGCCAAATTGCGATATACATAAATTGGTTGCTAAAACTTTTGTCAGTAACTTAATTTAATTTTAAAATGTTTATATCCGCGTTAGGTGATTGCGTTTCTTGGTTTTTAATTTCTGTTATATCCGTTTAAGAGTTGCCACCTTCAAAAATTAAAATTATTTACTAAGTAGTATTTCTAAAATTAATAGTTCTATCCTAATTAGTTTGGCACACAGTTACATTGGTTTTAGTTATTAATTTTATGATTTTGTAAAGATATTTTTTATCAGAGTTGCCGATATAAAATATAAACTTAATTTTTGCTTAACATTTTTTAAAGTTTGTCAACAACTGAAAGTGGTTCTAAGATTTTCACATCACTTTTATGATTAAGTTTTGGTTATTTAAAAAAAAGATTTAGGGTTGTCAACTTCAAACATAAAAATAATTCTTTTATGAAAATTTCTAGGATTTAATTTCCAATAAATTATATTCTTTAGCTAAAACTTAGAAAAAAACTTATCTATACATGGCTTATTAGCGAATCAGAGTATTTCTTGTTTTTTTTTTTCCTTTTTTGTTGTGTTTGACAATTTTTCGTTTTGCATATCCACACTACCACAAATTTAGCCCAGAACCTTCAAGCTATTAATTACCATCCTACTATATATTACAGCCTCTGGCAGTCTTTTAATTGCTTTCAATTTTGATTTCCTTTGTTAAGCCACATTTTTTTAAAGTTTGCCCGATCCCTAACGGAACTCTGACTATCATAACGGAACAAACAAACAAAAAAACTTAATTCAATATCCGTTTCAACAAAGTGAGCCGCCGCATATCCTTCATTACTTTTGCCTTTTGTAGAAATGTGTAAATATATACACATATTTAAATAGATACATGTGCGGGTCAACACATAACTGCTAACCGTTATTTAAAATTAATTAAAAAATATTTTAAACATTCAACAACACCACAACTCAACCAACTCCAAAGTAGAACAATTTAATAAAGATTTTCGCTGGCAGCTGGCAATAATTTAATTTGCAAAACAGTGATACACACTCATACACACACAAACACATGTCTGACTTTAATAGAAAAATAAGAATGTTATGCAAAGGCAGCTGTCACAGAATGGCTGTGAGATGTGTGATGTGAGAGATGCCTGTGTGCATAAATTTCACGTTTTCTAATGAAACATTTTTGCAGCTAATTTTGTATGGACGGACACTATTGTGTGCATGTGTATATACATATATAAGTGTGTACTTAGATAGGCGCACTGCCCGACCGAGTCGGAAAATTGCGAATTTTATCTGCGTCAGTTGCTTGCACTGCAGCTACCCACCGGCCTTTTATGAGCCACTCGCTCGCTCCAACTTGCCAACTTCTTCTGTGAAATTTTGATTTTTGGGCTTTTGCCATTTGCCTGCGCATTCTTTTCAGTTGATGTTTTTGTTGTTGCTGTTGCTCATTTGCAAATCTGCCAGTGGTAAGGAAAACTTGTGCACTAGGCTTGCGCTCCAAATAGGTCATGTATGAATTTTAATGACGTCATTCAGGCAGCAACGCCATTAAGCTTGGCAAAGCGACCAATAACCGGCGGCGTGTGGTAGTGGCGAGAGGGGTCGGAAAAGCCGACTGGCAGTTGTGGAGGGCGCAAACATGGTGAAAGCCTGCAGTGCCAAAGGCTTAGTGTCATAGTTGATGGGAAAATTTTTTAGGTAAGGCAAAAAATTTGGTAAATGGTTTGACAGGCCAGCGGCAAAATGATTGAGCCAAAGGCCAGTAAACCAAAGTTCCGAAAGTTGTTTTTATACAAGAGTTTTGAGGTTGCATGAATGCATAGGTGCGTGGTGAGGAGTTGACGGCAGCATATTTGGGTTACAATTTTTTAATTTTTTTTTTCTAAAAAAATTTTTAATTTTAGTTTTGTGTGAACAAAGCAGGTTTAAGCCTTGGCTGTGGACACAGTGGGTCATTTTATTCCACTATACTCACGATAATTAAATTTAACATACTTTAAGCGCTCTTGTGATCATATTGAATTTTTTTTCTGCTGTCAATGCTTCAGTGGGGCCTATGTGCCTAGCCTAAAGAAGTTAGTGAAAAATAATAAAATAAATAAAATAATTTTTACAGGTTTTTTCTAAGACTTAATTGCTGTTTCACTACTTAGTGTTAATAAAAATATATTCATTTCTAATTTACGTCATAATCTGGTAAATTTTGCAGTTCTAATTTTTCAATACCACAACTTTAGTTTTTACCCAAAATTTTACCTTAAAGTTTGGTCACTTATTTTGACAGTTCAAAAAGGTTTGGCTTGTCAAATTCCACACTCAAATCTTCGAATTCAGACCACAAAATTAAAAATTTAACATAACGACGACTTTTGACACAGTCAACCCCAATCAGCACGTGACAGCTACGGCTTTGTCAGCCGACAAACGCCGCCGCTGCCAACGTGTTGATATAAAATGTACAGTTATTTTTCCACTTTCTCGCTCGGTCGACTTTGAGGCGGCATAATGACAGCAAAATGCCACACCGTCGCGTTTCCACTTACCACTAACTGTGTTTCTCTTTTTCCATTTTTTTCAAGCACACCCAGTCTCGCACTCCACTTCAATCCCTGCGCTTTCAATGGTTGTAGCTAAATTTGGCATATTTTAAGTGTTCGTCGTTGCCAAATTAAATTTGCATGGAAATTTCTATTTTCGGTGCAATACTCTTCGTACACCCCGGCATTGTAAAACAAACATAAATATACAGCATGCTCTGCTTTCAAGTTTTGCGCAACGCTTGCCAAAAAAAAGGGAATTTTTGAAATGTTTGTCCCCCATAAAAGGTGCAAATTTCAAACTGCGTTAAATGTCACTCACGTTTTGGTTTCGCAAATTTACCCTCATTCGTTCGCTCACTCATATTTTGCATAAATTTTGTTCTTGTTTGTATTTCGAAATATTTCCGAACATATTTTTAAGCCCTTACTCGGTTTCGTACACTTTTTCTTCTCACTATATTCACTTCAGTTTCTGCATTTCTGCTCACTTAAGTTTGTCGGCGTGGAAAGTTCAAATTTCTGGCTGAAACTAAAAAATTGCGTCAAAATGTAAATGTTCTCTCTTCCTTTTAATGGAGTTACTGTTTTGATGCAGATTTTTAACATATTTTTTTTTTTATTGAGGCAACCATCGGCATATTTTTGAATGCTAGAAGCTGTACAAGACTTTTTTATAATTTTTAAAAGTCTAAAAAATTATATCTTTCAAAAAAAAATTTTTTTTTAGTATTTAGTTTGTTGAAAAAAACCATCAGTGCATTTAAATTTTTGGCACACTTTTACCGTTGAGTACCTTTGAAAACATATCTATCATTAACTCCTTATTTTTTGACAAAAGAAAACATTTTTTTCTCCCTTTGCATGCCCCGGCAGTTACTGCATCGAATACTTTCAGGACTTAATATTAAAATGGTTTAATATGTATTTCGAAATTTTATAAATATTTGAATATTTATGCGAAAATTTATGGGACATTTTTTATAAAATTTTTTTCATAATTTATAAAATAAAGAATTTTAAATTTCAAAAAAATTCTTTCTAACTATGAATTTTCGCTTAAATTCATTTAGTCTAAATTTAGAAAGTTTGAGGCATTTTTTTGGACATTTTTTAAGAATTTTTTTTTTGTTAATATAAAAAAGAAACTTTTCTCCTAAGAGAGCATTTTCATATTAAACTCTTTTAGTATAAGCTTCTTAAATAAATAAAAGTTCGGAATATTTTCTTGGGAAATATTTTATGTAGGCAGTTTTTATAATTTCACAATATTATTGCACTAACTTAGTATAAATTTATAAACTTGAAAAAATTTTGGGACATTCTTTGGGAAATTTTTTCATAATTTATAGAAAATTAATATTGAAAGATACCCACATTTCAAGAAAGGATATTTCTTTTCTAAGTATAAAATTTTATAATACACTTAACATAAATTACTTAAATTGAAAAAATTGTGGGACATTTTTTAAGACCTTTTTTAGGAAATTTGTGTCGTAAAATATTAAATTTGAAACGTTATGGAATCTCTTGTTGTATAATTTTTTAAACAGTTTTTATACATTCCAATTAAAAGATTGCCTTCCAAAGTCGTTTGAATAAAGGATATTTACTTTACTAAGTGTGATTTTTTAAATTAAATTTATTTAACATTTATATACTTCGAAACTTGAAAAATTTTGCGAAATGTTTAGGATTTCTTTTGGGAATTTTTTTGGGAATTTTTTTGGGGGAATTTTTTTGGGACATTTTTTAGGAAATTTTTTTATGACCTATGGAAATTTTACTTCAAGTTTTACTACATTTTCTGTCTTTGTGTGAAACGTTTATTTAAATGAGAAACCGTGTCCCAAAGTGATTTTAGAGACTAATATTTCGCTCATTCAGAATGTTTTTTTAATGCACAGCAAATTTAGAAATATAAATAAATTGCATAAAAATCTTGATATCAATACTTTGTAAAAACACCTGTTTTTAATATTAAATCCAACAAGAAAGGAAATTTGTATTGTTATTGAAATATTTGCACACTGTTTCTTTATTTAGTATATACAATAGTAACTATTTACGCGCAAAAACACTTGGCTCTCTGTCATATGATATGACAAAAATAACGAAAAAATTCCTTTGTTAAATTTACTGACTATATTTTTATGTAAAGTATAGTTTTTTTATTACCCGAAGCCCGCTTTCAATTATTCAATTATTTTTTCTGTTACAGAATTAATATTTTTGAATTGGTAGAAGGTGTGCAAATTTTTATTTTTTTTTTGTAATTTTTATTTTTTGTTTGTTTTGCTGGACAAAAGTATTTGCAGCAAGCTCGTGTTAATTAATTGAAAATTAGTGTTATATAAAGCATTCTTTCTTTTTGGCTTGTTAGGCATATGTTTGACATGCACGTGAAAATTATGTGCTCTGATGACAGTTCTATAAGGACAAAATATAAAAAACAATTCGTAAAAGAGTGAAAATATTTTTTAATAAAAAATAATAATTTTTCTAACCCAAAATTGGTTACAAACAGCTTCCAAAACTTTAAATGAGTCTAATGTAAGCAAAAAAATGTAATAAAAAAGTTTTCTAAAATATTCCGAAAAGTTAACATTAGCGGTAAAATAACATTGGAAACTATAAATTTGGCTGTATTAAATATCAGCTCTGAATTATAATTAAACTTCAACAAAAGGGCTGTGAAAAAACTACAGCAAATTTAGTTTTAGTTCAAGCTGGCTTGTAGCAAAATTTATTAAATACATTTTGGCATTTTTGAAATGAAATTGTTTTTAGAAGAGCGAACAAAACAACGCTTCTTTCCAAACTAAAATGCTCTAACATGCCCTAAAAACCAAGCAAGTAAAGAAAAAATTACAAAGAAAACACAACAAAAAAATTTTGAACCAAGCTCCAAACTAACGCAAATAAATCAAATCACAAAAGTAAAATAAATAAAAAAAAAACTTCCTTGCAATCTGGCATCCTTGCGTAAATCTTGTTAAGCACGAAAACTCGTAAATATTTTTGTTGCTTGTACATCTAATATTATTTAGACAGTTTGGTTATGGCCTGACCTCGTTATTGCAAATATTTTGGACTTTCAAGTTGCCACCCGAGCTCCCTCGTTACTCTTACTGTTGCTGCTGCTGTGCGAAGTCCGTGCAATTAATGTGATTTATACAGCAATTAAAGTTGGTTGTTCGACTTTTAGCGTCAATATATTTGTTGTTCTTGTTCTTGTTTTTGTAATTAAACGATATTGTTGGGCTCGTCAGAAAAAATTGTGGCTGCCATAAAAAATTGATGACTGCCTTAAAGGCTGTGAATTAAGCTGTGGCTAACTGTTTGCAAGCCGTAGGTCATAAGTGACGATTGAGGGTTATAGGACGATATTTAGCTGAATTAATATATATTCATTTCTTTTTTAAATTTTTGGTTAGAATCAAGAAATCAGAATAACTCAGAGTAAATTTTAAACTTATATGAACCACTGACTTCAAAAATACTTCAGAATAACTTAAAGGAATTTTCAACATAACTCAAATATATTGAAAACAAGTGAGTTCCACTCGAAATTTTACACTAATTTTGCCAAAATATTATTAGTATAACCTTGAATGAGAATACATTTAAAACATTTACTCAGAAACGGTTAAAGGGAAAAACTTATAATAACTCATATGAGCCAGCGCACTGAAAAAATAACTCAAAAAAATTTTCAAAATAACTCTCAAAAATAAAATTCTAACTCAAAAAATAACTCAAAACCCAACTAATACTCATGCCTAAATTGTAATACAACTCACACTCAAGTTGGAAATAAAGCCCTAATTCAACACTGGAAAAAAAATTGAATTTAAAATCAAACTCAAATTGCTAATTCAACTCGAAGTGTACTCACTCATATGTACTCAAATTCCGAAGCCAAAGCTAAAGCAACTCAAACACATCCCGAATTCGAGTTAATATTCGAACTCACTCAAATGTTACTCTAATCTCTTATTCACTTCAAAACTCTCACTCACTTTAAAACTTAATTTAAAAAAATAAACGAAAGGCATACTCAAACTTTAACTCTACTTAATTTGATTTCAAATGCAAACTCCAACTAACACTCAAATTAGTACTCAAACTCCAACTCCCCTAAGCAACTTACTTGAACTCACTTTCGCACTCAAACAACAAAAGTGAAGCTGCACAACTTTTTCTCGCATAAAAACTATTACAAACTAGTGCATGTTTATTGCCCCCTCTCTGGTCCTCAAAAGAAAAACTCTACATTGAGTGGGCCGCATTCAAACTCACTTCTAATTTTGTGGAATTCTTGCTCACATTCAAATATAAAAGTATGTGTATATGATCACAAGTACGGCTGTTTGTAGGTTCCGGCACAAAACTTCTCTCAAATAAAACCAAACTGTAAAAAATTGCTAATGAGCGCCAGGCAATTGCCCGCCACTTGGGCCGTTGTGGCACGCATAAACAGCAAGCACTTGAGCAATTGCCAACTCGCATGCAACTTGTGGTGCGGAAGAAAATTGCTAAATTTCAAAACATGTAGTAAAATGTAAGCAAAATGTTTTTCTAAAAATAGAAAACTGTAATGCGGCGTAAAGTGGGTTAGCCAGGGAGCTATGCGAGACACACTCCTATATGAAGCTGACACTTTTTTGCAGCTAATTTTAAGTATTCATGCTTTATATATTTGAATTGTTTTGTACCTATATTTATATATACTTATATACACATATACAACTATGTATACAATTATTTCCATTTGAACTATTTTAATTTTCATTTTACCTACACACAAACTTTGGGAACTTGCTTTGTTCAAAATGCCTCCGGCGTAAGTCGCCGCTGGCACTTTGTGAGTAGCTGCTTATGGCGTGTAACAGCATGCAACAATTGTTGCAAATAATAAATGTTGAAGAGAAATTGAAAACAGAACTTGTCAACATTATTACACTGCACGCGAGAAATACCGGAAATTAAGCTAAATTTACTAAGTGAGCGCTAAAATGTAATATAACGGCATGTTGCCGCATGCCATATGTTGAAAAATGTAATAAAGAGGATTTACAAAAAAAAAAAAAAGAGATTTTTATTAATTTTATAAGCGATGCTTCAGTGCTTGGAAAAAATGTAAATCACATTAAGAAAAATTTTTAGTAAAATCACACTTATCCTTTAATTATAAACAAACCGGTTATGCACGGCTTTTTAATTGCATTTCAAACAAACATTTCACAACACTTCGATAATGCGAAGAAACCGGTCTGTGTTCACTTAGGAAGGCAAATACTTTATATCCTAAGCAGAGTATATTGGGTTTGCCAAGAAATGTGTTATAACCAGAAAGAAATGTCGGAGACCCTATAAAGCATTGGTTTCCAAACTTATTTTGTCTACCGCCCACTTTGAGAATAAATATTTTTTTAGCGCCCCCATTTTTTCACCTATTTAAAAACCACTATAACTTCAAATTAATTATTGTGACCTATATATGTATATTAACGGAGAATTCTATACGAAACTTTTACTATAACCAGCAACTTGAAACCTGAGCGCAGTAGGTAACATACAACGGCGCTTAAGTCTCAAGTTAACTCTTACGGGCTCCACCTGCCAATAAGAATGATTATTGAAACGCAACTTTATAGTATTAAAACATAGAATCTTTTATTAAAAATTAAACTAAAATAATCGATCCATATATAAAAACTACTGTGAAGGATGAATCTGTGGCGGTTTGATAATTTTGTTAATATCAGGTTCCAATTTACTCAAGAACAGTCGCAAGTCGCCACGTTCGGTAACAAGCAAACGATTTCTGTTTTTAGTAAGCAGTGTTGTCACAGCACTAAATCCACATTCACACAAATAGGACCATGGGAATGCTATCTAGAATCGTTGAACGATTGACTACAATCCAGGGTATAATTGCGAGGTCAGTTTTTGTAGCCAAAATTCTTGGTAACCATTTTTGAACTTGATTTTTATTTCCTCGTTTGTATACAATTCTATAAGTTCTTCTTCCAGCTGTGGTGACATTGCTGTGTTGACATTTGAAAACGGATCCAACACCCAGTCTGGTATTTCCAATTTCAAAATATCCTGGTATCGTTGGGTGGAGTCAATGTGGAGGTTTTCCAAACGTTGGCAATAGGCAAACAATTCGTCGTTACTGCATAATACTGATAAATTCGGAAAATTGTGAAACTCACGTCTGCCCAGATTCTTTTTGTGCAGAAGCAGTTTGGCTGCGAAAGCAGCAACGACGTTTTTTGTTTACATTAAATTTAGTTTATCGATTTGCAGTTGGAGATTCATGTCGTTGAACAATTCATACATACATACATGTCGTTGAAATTCGATATCTTTAGTTTCCAAGAACTCTTTAACAGAGTCGAACAGGTTGTAGAATCGAGTCAGGTAATTGGCTCTTAATAGCCAACAATCTTTAGTATGAAACAACAAACTATTGAAATCATCGTCATTAGTAACACAAAGCTGATGAAATAATCTATCATTCAAGGAGCTGTTGCAGATTTTATTGACTGCTTTGATGACATATTGCAGTGATTGAAATAGTTTTTCACTTTCACCAATTTTGTATCGGTCTCTAAATTTCTAGCAAATAATATTTCTTCACATATTTTCTCATCTTTAGTAAACCTAACGTAAGACAACAACAATGCTTCCTTAGTTGGTAAAGTGGACTCATCGAGCTGAATTGAGAATTGGCTTGTCCTCAGGTGATCGCACAATGATTCTTCAATGAGGATAATATCTGCGGCCGGTTTATGAAGCACGGTAGTCATTGCTTCATTTATTGCTGGCAATATTAACCCTTCTCCGATGTTATGTGGTTTGCCTTTTTGAGCAATTAACAAAGAGATATTGTACGAAGCTCAAAGTACGTCGTCATCTTGCTTAGCAGTCGCCGAAAATAGTTTTGCTACCCTTGGCTGTGTAGGTCTTGAAAATATGCTACATTCTTGTCTCTCTTATCTGGGTGCATTTTATTCAAATGATCTTGCAGTCTTGAAGGCTTCATTCGAAAATGTTTTTAGACATAGAAAACACAAAGGCAAGGATGGGTTTGTGGGATTTTCAATGAATCTGAATTTAATGTATTCCGCACAGTATTGCCGTCCCTTCTTTTTTACTTCCAACATTGTTTTCTTTGAGAAATACGTTTAGCTTCGCGAGTACTGAATATAAAATAAATATTACATTGTTTATATAGAAATGCTGAGCACAAATATTATATAGTAGTCCAAAAATATGAATTCTTATTTTCCCTGGAAATACATTTGTAAAAAAGGATCTTTATCCTTTTCATATTATCTTATTTTTCCCAGAAATACATTTGTAAGAAAAAAGATATTTATCCTTTTTTTATTTTCCACATAAACGATTTAAGGAGTTCAAAAGCTCAAAACGTGCGCTACATCAGCTCGAACCTGCCTACCCTACACCTTTGCGCAAATGATTATATTATGATAGCAAATGCCCACATTCAGATTTAGCAATGGCAATAGCAATACGTTTGACAGTTAGTATTCTATAAATTCTATCGCCGTTATGAAACGGAGCGACCGATTGACATGATTTTCATTTTTTCTATATTCAATAAAATAGGACAGATATATTAACTACGTGGAAAGAAATATAGAACCGAGTTTAAGCAATCTTTTAAATTATATTAGTTGATGTTCACAAGTTGTTGTTGAGAGTCGAGAACTCATGTAGTCGTTGTCTAAGAGGCCTCCAAGCTAAATAAAATTACAAATAACCCCCCAGGCCTCTACACAACGCCCACATTTTCTCTCTGGGTCTCTTACCGCCCCCCTTGACACCTGCGGTGCTCACAAGGGGGCGTTGTCGCCCACTTTGGGAAACACTGCTATAAAGGATATGTAAATGATCAGCGTGACGAGCTGCGTCCGTCCGGTTTTGAGTTATCCTGCTCGAGCTTCACAAAAAGCTACTCGATATCAGGGATATACGTTGCGACAAAAAATTATTCGGCAATAAATAAAACGTAAAATAATTATGTATTCATCAATAGTCAATTCGTCGCCTTCAAAGTAACCCTCCACATATGTAATACACTTATGTCCAGTCCTCGAATCACTTTTTGAAAAGTTCTTTTTGAGATGGCCTTCAGATCCTTCAGTGAATTTTGTTGTATCTCTTTGATCAACTGAAAACGGGTTCCACAGATCGTCAATTTTAGTTTGGGGAACAAGAAAAAATGACATGGAGCAAAATCTCGTGAATACGGTGGTTTATCCATGGTATTCATTGCGTTTTTGGCTTTGAAGTCAGAAAAACTCAGCTTTATCGGGAGGAGACGAGCAAGAACACGTTTCGTACCCAAAATATTCACCAAAATTATTTGAACGGACTCACGAGAGATCTCTATCCATCTCTTTAACACTTGCTTGTCGATTTTTAATCACCATATATTTCACTTTTTTTTTAATATTTTCATCAGTTGAAGAGGTCGAAGGTCTGAGCTGGTCAGTCTTAGCTGGTGTCTAAGGACAGTTATATCGATCTCCATATACACATAAGCATACACAAGACGTTACCTCGTACAAGTCAAATGCAATCGATTTTCATCACATCGTTCGCTAGGGAGTACAATTTCCTTTGCTGAAAAGGGCTGAAATTTCCAAATAATTAATGGGATTTAAACCCAGCGACTTTTTCCAAAACTATTGTGGTATCTAAGTACATGGTTACCATATTTCTTGTAAGACTTTTGGGTAGTTTAGGAGCCACTGGGATACTACTCAATATCAAATATATTAAATATTTGTTTGATGTTTCATCGATATTTTTCCTAAATTTTAATATATAATTTTGGAACTCGAGTGCTAACTAGGGCAATTGTAACTATAAATAAGAAATTTCCAAAAGTTTCACACTTAACTTTCGCAATCAAAGAACAAAGAAGATCTTTGGGTCATAGACATTGCTTCTGAAGACGTGTCTTCCTTCATGTTGTTTTTAGAATTTTCTATTATCTAGAAAGTGCAGTAAATAACTAGATACTGTCCGAGCAGAGAGCAGATTATCCAAACAGTTTCGCACCCTCTTGAATTATCGAAATAGTTCTTTATGAATTTTGATCAGTTATTATGTACATTCATATACTAATAGTTGAATCGAATCAAAGTTATTAAAAAAAGTATTGAAATATTGGAACATAGCAATTGAGTTTCGAAGAATTCAGGAAATTTGTAGCCTAAGAATGTCTGTGTACCTTTGGCTACAAATTCCAGAAGACTTCGAAACCCAGCAATTATTGAAACAGTATTCAATGAGAACACAGAAATTCTAAAAGAAATTATACTGCCACTGCTCAAAAGCACCAAAGTATAGTATCATCCAATAAAAATGAAAAATTAGCAAAGTCTAGTATAAGCTTTCCGAAGTGCTGCGGTTTGAAAGTCCGCCAGCAAATTATGCTATCGATAAGTGACATCCGATAGCAGAAAACGTTCACAGTTAGAAAGGTAGCAGCTATCGTACAGACGCTTTGAAAAATTTGTACATTCCTTTAGTAACGACTTTCTATTCCTGTCATAAATTTACTTTAATATTGTCTACAGTACTATGCCACAAATCTGGGTGTGTCTACTAAATACTTATTGCGGCTTCCAATACACAACACTAAGCATATGCAATCGCTTCTAATGTAGCTACTTCTTCCAATACTGCAATAAAACTGCATTAGACATTGCTTAATGCAAAATTGTAATTAAATTCAATTACGTTCCACTTCCAAGTCCACTTCCTGCGTGCGAATGGCACCGGATATGCGACGTAACCACCACAACTTAGAGCAAAGTAAAGAAAAGCGCACAAAACTTTTGCAATTTTCTGCTGTAAGCGTAAAAGTTTTGCACGCGTCAACGACATTTGCACGCACAAGAGCACGCATAACGGCCAACATAAATTTGCTTTAACGCGCTGACGACCCAAACCATTTGCCGGCCATAAATTCAGATATACTTATACCGAATAAAGGCATGTACCGACCGCATAAATATATATTAGCGATCGCATTATATTAGCGGCAGAGTAAAAGCTTCACGCGTAAATAGAAATGCGATTGCATTATTGCCACGCAAACGCTTTGCGCCACGCACCAGCACAGTGCCACAATGGCACACTGACACTTCGGGGACACATAAATTGCGGTTAGACGGAGACGTGTCATGGTTGCCGTTATTCGTTCCACTATTGCCTTGAAGCATTTGCGAAGCCTGTGGCAGCGTGTGTTATCTAAGCTTCATTTGTGTTGACCCTTTCTAGCGCTAGGATAAATATGTGCCATAAGGAGTTGGGCCAAACCGCAAGTGTTCTGCAGAAGTGGTGGCACAGTTAAGTTTGTGGTTGCTAAGAAGTTGGTGGGTTGAAACTTTCTTGGTAACAGTTGTTGTTCAGTAAATGACTAGTGAAAATAAATTAATTAATTAATCACGTAAAACTTTAATAATTCCGAGAAAGAGCTTTTTCGTTGTTACTGTATCGCAAAGCTATCGATTAATTGATTAAAAAACGACATTTTGCCATAGGTTTTGATCTAAATGTTTTTGAAGTAAATTTAAGTAAACTTTTAATATTTTTTTGGATAATTTTTTAACATCGGCTAATCGATCAATTTTGTGAGTTTACAAATATCCATTCTCCATTTTTGACCAAAAGATAGCTAACGAAAATTTAAATATTTTTAAATATCCATTTATGTTTGGTATGGGTTAATCGATTAATTGGTTTTTCGATAATTTGTTGATATCATTTCATCGAAAAATTTTGTGGGTTTACAAATATAATTAATTAAACTCTAAAAGAAAACTCTCCAGAAGTTGATTTCCGAAGATTTAAAAATTTTGGTATATCGATAAATCGATAAAATTCGAACACCTAATTTTGATGATTATTTTTTACGATAAAATAAAAAAACTACCAAAGATTAAAAATGGAAAAAGCACCCTTCGATATGTCTTTATCTGTTCGGAATGCATACTTTTCAAATTTTATCGAATATTACAGTTTAACATTCAAAATTACATCAACAAATTTCATTCTGTAAATTTTCCAAACTTTTATTAGTTCAATAAGGAATCACATCGAGTTCTATAACAACACGTTATCGATTTTAAGAATATATCGATAACGAAACAAGTTTCATGCAGCCTTATTAGTTTAATTCCAAATCAAAACACTTTTGATAAACACAGTTAATTGATTTTAAAGATATTATCTAATTGTTCTTAAATCATTTAAAAACAGAGTTGTTACTTTAACTGTATTCGAATATTTTTGAAATTTTACAGAGACTCCATATTATTAATAGGGACTCAAAGACCAAACAATATTGAGAAAAGCTGCTTTACATTTTAAAACTCATTTTAATATAGCTTAGAATTTATCGATATCACTTGACTAAATATATAATAATCGCCTTTTAAACAATTGATACAATATGCTTCATTTGAAAGAAGCGCTCGTTGCTACTCGTTTAAATATTTTAGAAAAGTTATCGATAATTTATTCGATTACACATTATCGGAACTTTACTTATTTATATCCGTAGACAAATTCTGTAAATGAATAGCGAATAATTCACATATTAAATATTCCGCATTTTCGATTTAAATTTTTTCTCATGATTTATCGTTATCCCTTGTTTAAATATGCATGTAATCATCTTCGTTTAAAAATGTATGTAAGAAAACTCATTTCTAAAGTAGCGCTCGTTGCTATATCTTTAATTGTATCAAAAAAAAACTTTTCGATAACTTATTCGATTACAATTTATCAAAATTATATTTATCGATAGCAAAGTAAAATTTGTTTAAATGAATAATAGAGATTATTCGGAATTTCATATTTAAATTTATATTTCATTATTTATCGATAATCTTCTTTAAAAACTCGATGTATTATAACTCGTTTCTAAACCGCGCTCGTTGCTATCTGCTTATTTGTATTACAAAACTTATCGATAATTTATTCGATTACAAATTATCGAGATTTCACTTATATATTGTATTATTTAAATGAGTAATGGTTGTTTAATACCTAATTACTTTTCGTTTTCGACCAAAATTTCTGCCGATATCGTCATGATTTACCGAAATTACTTGCCTAACGGTAAAACTAGCGATAACTCGAGCCCGGCAAAGTAATTTCTATTACCGTGTTACTATGTTTCGAAATTTTATGCAAATTTTCTGGTAATAAATGATTATAAAATATCGATAAATTTCGTTTTATCAATTTTCATATATAAATCATTCATAGTACTAAGAATTTTCTATATCCTTTCTGTCTTATTTTAGCTGCACGATGATTTAGACAAGGATCCCGATTATTCCGGTTCCGGTTTTGGTCCAGATGACGAAGACTCTTCCACCGATCTACAGCCATCGCATCGCGGAAACAATATACACACACAATCGGGTAAACATAATACAGTTTTGACCACCGACGACAACGACGATCTCATCACCAGTAGAACTCATCATCAAACGAATAGTGGCACAATCATTGGCAGTAATAGCGGCAGCAATTCAGGCATCATCGGTGGCAACAGTGGTAGCAACACTGGCCTCAATACAATTGGTAAAGATCATAAGAGCATTTTCATAGTCAATTCGTCTATATTCAACCACATACCATACATAAATCAATATCATTCATTATCGACTTTATTTATCATCTGTTCATTCAACATATATCTTCTATACGCTCACGCAAATTATCTCTCATATTCACTGTCATACTCACTCACTCACTCACTCACTCACTCTGCACACAATTCACTATCAAAATTTCACCTACACACTCTTCTCACTCACACACTTTTGATTTTGAAATTTTTTTTTTTGTAAAAAACTGTTCCGTTAATAAACAACAATACTTTCGGGATAAATCAAAACTGCACCACCTTTCCTTCTACTGAATAACGAAATTTTATCGAAATTCCCAACATACATACATATGTACACACTTTAAATAGACATTAATGCAATCAAATCAATATCATTGCCATCGTTCATATCAACAGCCACGACGACGAAACAAACGTCTCCATTAACCACCACCACAAATCAAAATACACCCACTCTCACCCACATCACCACCACCACAAGCTCTGCGACGGCGGGCAAAAATCGCGGCTCATACCTATACCCCAACCAAGTCCAACAAACCCACTTACCCGCAGCACCTCACTACCCTGCAGGCGGCGCTGCGCACACAGACGACGAAGACTTCGATCTCGGCGAAGGCGATGATGACGATGCCAAGCAGCAGCTGGGCGGCGCTGGCTCATTTGCCGGCAGTGGCGATGGCGATCGTGACGACGATGACGATGATCACACCGGCGATGTGGATGACGATGATGAGCACGAGGTGCTCATTGAACGTCCACATCAACCCAAAAACGATTTGGGCAAAGAACCAAACACTGCGATGGAGAATGGCACAAGCACAAGCAGCACCACCGCATCGTCCACCACTACCACCACTGGCAGCAGCAGCGGCAGCAATGATCGCAAGGCGATCTTTAGCTCGTCACATGACGAAGACGGAGACGAGCACGTGGTGGACGCCGATGAAGAGGATGAATTCGATGATACTTACGATGAGGACAACAAGGACGATGACGAGGATGATGAGGACGGTCGCACGCACGAAGAGGATGATAATACCGAAGTTTATATTGATGGCACGGAGCCGAATACCAAGAGCGGCAGCAGCGTCGACCAGGACAATGAACGTCAGTGGCTTTTCTTTGTTTTCCAAATATTTTTGCTTTTACCTATTCTTAAATGTTATTGGTTTATTGCATTTTACCTAAAATTTGCTTAAGGGTTTTTGAATTATTATTATTTTATGCTTTTGTTGTTGGTTTTGTGTTGGTTATCACTTAGTATTTGTTTTATGATTTTCTTGTGCGCTTTTTGTGTTTTCTCGTTTTTTATCTTCTTATTTGTTTTTTTTTTTCGTTTTTGTTTTGTTTTGTTAGTCACGCTAATGGAGCGCTCAGTTTGGTTGTCACATTGTCAATTAATTATTTGTCCTTGAAATAATTTAGGTTCTGTTCATCACATTTCTGTGCATATTTAAGCATTTTGGCCATGCTCTGGCGCATGCTGAACTTTTTCGTTTATTATTTAGTTGCAGTCATTATTTGTGTAATTTTTTGTTTTTGTAGTTTTTGTAGTTTGTGTTGTTTTTGCTTATTATTTAATATTTGGTTATAAGTTCGATGAAAGCAGTAGAAGAGAAGAGAGAAGCAGCAACCGAGCAGCAGATTAGAGATACCATAGAATTTTTTTTCGCGGCATTTTTTAACACTTTTTTTGGTTAAAAGAGTCGGATATTAGGAAAGGATAATAAAACGGATATATTATATTAGCAAATCTTTTTACGTAAAAACAATTTGTAGGCATGACATTTGTCAGACTTTATTTATTTCGTATGTACACCAATCACCCCCGATAGGTCAAAACACTTACTATTTATAAGCTAAGAGTACTCAAATTATCCTTTTGGTTGAAAAAAATAATAACACTATTCTGAGGACTTTTTTAATTATAATTATTATTATTTTTTTTTTTTTTTATTTGAGCCTTTGAAATGTTCAATTTAAATCCTATAAAGTGCTTTTAAACCTAATATGGCAAAAATAGAAATATTTGAGCACCCTAAAGCTATACTTACAAAATTTCTATACGAATTCATTTAATTTCGGAACAGTTTCTAAAATAAAAAATGTCTTTAACACCATGTTTATTTAGAGTTATACCAAAACAACTCTTTTTTCTCTCTCGGTGCCAAATCGTAGACATAATAAAAAAAACTGCCTGAAGGTATGCAAGAATTTTTTTTATCATATCTCCGTCCTCTCTTGTACAAATACGAACTTTTTACCTCCTGCCATTCTTGCAATTCTTGCACTTTCAAAAGACTAAGTTTTTTCAAGAAAAATTAGAAATACTCCGAGACCCCTTTATAATAATTTCCCTGAAAAACATTAAAAGTATAAGCTTTTAACTCGAATAGCGCAAAAAAATAAATAGCTGAGAACCCTAGGGTTATACTTACAAACATTATATAACCTCCTATAGGTATGTTAAACAAGTTTAAAGAACATCATGAAACTTCAAACCAGCTGCTTAGCAAAAAAATCTGTTGTGGTGCTTTGTGTATTTAAAATCGCAACAAACAGCTGTCTACTGCGCTCGATGCCAAATCGCAACCAAAGCGAAAAGCAGCCTAAAGGTATACTACAAATTTTTATTTTAAATAACTTGGCTGTTTGCCTTAAATTTTTTTTATTTTTCATCTCATCTGCAATAGTTGTTAAACTTCTAAGCTGCAAGTACTCTCGTCATACATATAAATTTTCCAAAAAAACTTGGATTCCGAATATATAAGTTCCTATATACATATGTATATGCTAAGAATTACTTAACGAGCTCGTGATATTTCAACCCGTTTCAGTGCTTTGCTTAGTTGAAATTGTATGGAAATTTCTCTTTTTCTCTCGACGCCAAATCACAGACAAAAGAAAAAACAGCCTAAAAGTATACCTACACTTTTTATTGTCTGCGTATATCAGCGTACGAGTCCTTTACATTACTAAAACTATTTATTTCTTCTACTCTCTCATACCACTGAACTCTTTAAATTTATTTTCTTTAACAATTGTTTTCAATAATTGCGCCAAAAACTATACTACTACATTCAATTACCTCCTTGTTTACAATAGGCAATGCTTAATGTTGTATATCATGCAACTCTGTAAAGAGTGCTTAGCACTCAGTTGTTTATATACTCAGCTTGTTTGCCTATACAACGTAGTAAATATTAG
This sequence comes from Bactrocera latifrons, assembly GCF_001853355.1. Classification (NCBI taxonomy): domain Eukaryota; kingdom Metazoa; phylum Arthropoda; class Insecta; order Diptera; family Tephritidae; genus Bactrocera; species Bactrocera latifrons. The sequence goes on along the minus strand of NW_017535063.1, from coordinate 33,288 downwards.
TCTGACAAACAATGCGCCTAAAGCGATGCTACAAATATGTATTTGCAGCTGCTCAGCTCTCAATATTTAGAAACAGATTAAGTTATGAGGGAAAGAACGGTGGAAGAAATAAACTATTAGTGCTGCAGGAAATGTATTTTTAATAGAGAAATTAGGAAAATATTTGATGAAAATATTTTTTTTTTCTAAAAAAGGTAAATATTAAACAAAATATTTTTGTTTTCGAAAGACGGCTTTGATTAGAAGTTGAGGCAAATGTAAATTTTGATATTTTAAAAATGTTTATTTTACGCTACTTTTTATTAAATTTTAACTGTAAATATTTAAAATATAATTTTTATTGTTTTTTCCACTCTTTTGCACCTTGGTTATGCTTATAAATCCATTTGAAAATTATTTAAATAATTTTGAAACTGACAAACTGGCGTTCAAAAGTTGCAGCAAGAACTAATGCTCGAAAAAGTACTCAAAAAAGGGGCAAAATATCAAAAACAAAAACTTAAAAGCTAACATTCTTATAACCGCGCGCAAATAAAACTAAATATATATATATATATATATATACATATATAAAGCTCTGTAACACATCTGTGAACTGCCTGCGCGTAGCTCAAACCAACTTCTTGTGCCCTGGCTGCATGCCCTCATCTGCGCCTTGTCTAGCAAACTACCAAAAAAGCAGTAAATAGCTTTCTCTTTCACACTACTCACACCATAACAAGCAGTCACTCACACTCACACAAAGCAAAGTGCTGAACAAAATATGCATAAAAAGCGAAAAAAAAACCACGAAAAGAAATTCATACTCACATTGACTAAATAAATATTTATACCGCATATTAATCCAGTTGCCACAGTGTTACGTGTCGATTTGTTTACACAATTACGCAGTCATTCATGCCTTTGATTTACTCAGCCATTGCAACACGGTCATTACAGTCGTTGCCAATGGTTGGGTGTATATTAGACTATTTGTTGGCAATGTGTCCAATTATTTGCATAAAAAATAGTTATTTTCATAAAATTTATACACATACAAGCTCAAATTACTCAACTCATCATACCGTTCATGTCGCCATTTTGTCATACAAACAAACATTGCCTCATCACATTTATGCCTTCACCGGTCCGTTTTCGTTTCATATGTACATGTGTGTGCGTGTGTTCGTGTTTAGTGGTTCGTGTTTCCATTTCATTGACGCCAAATTATTTGCGGTTTCATGTAAAATCTCGCACTAAGTAGTCTCCACACTTGTGATACATACTGTTGTGCGCACATTGTAGTTGTAATTACATGTAACAAATAATAATGTAAAAGTAGTTGTTCTTATTGTAATTTATTAATTGTAACACACAGCGTATAAATTTGCTTATCATATGCATCATTCGCAATTATTTGTAGCTAGTTAATTAGTGGTGTACTTTTAATTTGTAATTTTTAGGGATTATTTGTGCATGGCAAATTAAAGATATTTTAATTTTTTAATACGAACTTTCAGCTGTTATAATATTAGTTATAATATTTCCATGTCAATTGTTGTAATATAAAATTATGCTTGTTTTATGCAAATAATCATACTAAGAGCGCATAAATTTGACTCATTAATAAGTTTGTTGCATACTTTTGGGCGCATTATAAAGCACCGTTGCTGTTATCATGTTTGCAATCAGTTACAACATTTTAATGTGATGCCGCTAAATTAATGCGCTCAATTAAAATAAGCCTTATTGCATTTAGCAATGCTAATGCAGCCTAGAAGTATGCCTCAAATTACAATAATCGTAGTTGTTAAGTGTTTAGGTGTAGTACTATGTTTACATCACTTATGATTTGCAGCAAACAGGTAAGTGGTTTATATTCTTATGCATTTTATCTATAATCCATATACATTTAGGTATATTTATACATATGTATATAGTATATACAAGTATAGTATCTGAGCTGAGAAGCTGATTTTGCAGACTTTTAAACCATATTTTGCAGCACAAGATAAATTAATTAAGATTTTTGAATTATTTTACGTCATTTAAGCCAGGTTTTCAATAATTTTTACAAAACCGCCGAAAAAAAAATGTGAATAGCGCCTAAAGCTATACAATGCCTTCGAAATACTGGCTTATTCTTTAAAGTATAGTTAGTTGCTTTTGATTATCTTATTTTAAGAAAAAATTTGACCACTACAAAAGCGAAAGGATGTCATGAGAGCGCTTATTATCTTAATCTTTGAACCACTTGCATATCAGGAAAAACGCATTTTTTAATTTTTCTTTTTGTTAATTTTTGAAGAGATATTTTATTTGAGAAATAAATTAAAAAATACTCACCTACTGAATTGAATGCATATTAATAATCGACGATTAATTTTGATAATTTTAGATTCTCTTCACATCGTAACATATCTCTAAGAGGACCCCTAAAACAGGCGGTGGAGAAATTGTTTTCTGCTTAATGTTATTTCGAATTCAAACACTAAAAAATTTTAATATAATTATAAATGAATACAGGCATTGATCAAAGGACTAGTCAAAACTTTCACCTCTAAAAAGTCGCATTTAGTGGAAAAATTTACTTTTCAAATTGGCTAGGAGAAATTTTTACACATGTCTCATTCCTTCAATCAATACTTGCGAAATATGACAGATCAATTGAAAATACCCCGACTTACCATGGTGAAACATGTTTTTTGTTTTTTTTTTTCTTTGATTTTTCGACACAATAAGAAATTTTTATATTCAACATGGTACCCTTCAAGGGTGATACACTGATTATACACTTTTCGATACCATGTTTGTAATACGATTTCTTCATTTCATCAAAATAGGACTCATTTTCGGCTCTCACATCTTCAATTGAAGAAAATTTCTTTCCGGCAAGCACTTTGGAGATCTGAGGACAGAAACCAGTCGCTGGAAACCAGATCTGGAAAATACGTTGGCTGCGGAAGCAATTTTAAGGTCGATTCATGCATTTTTCCCATCGTTTGATTTGCGACGCAGTGTATTTTCGTGGTGAAACCGCACTTTCTTCTTCTTGAAATGGAAATAATTTTCGCGAAATTATTCCAAGCGCATTCTAAGAGTTATACGCCAATACCTTGTCTTTCTCGACGACTGTGGTCTTATCACGCTGTGAAACAGGCTCGGGTTATAAACTCGCCTATAACCACGTGAGCGCTGTCGACGCTAAATAAAAAGAAAAGACAGGTTCATCGTTTGCGATCCCTTTGAATGGCTGTCGATTGTTCTTTAAGGTGAAATGATGGAAGAAGATCCATTGTCACATTTTGCCGCATTAGCTCAGGTTTATTACGCTTGAACATCTCCAAATACTACTCCGAGTCATTAACTCGTCGTTGTTTTTGAAAAGTTTTGAAAAATGGACTCGCATGGCACCGACTTTCCATAGAACTTTCTCATACCCAACTTTCTTTGATAACTTTAGAGTGTGCTCTCGCTCAAACAACTTCGCTTTATGGGCATTCGAAATTATTTTGGAAAGTTTTGTGATGTATGGTGGGTAACATCCTCTTTAGGGAGTTCACTACGTCATCCTCGGTGCTTATTTCGCTTCGTTCAAACTTAGCAAACTTCCTTTTAGCAGTTGATTTCCCTGGTGTAGAGTTCAAATAATGTCGATCAATACAAACCTTGGGATTTACAGTACTTTTCTTTATAACTTGTCAAAAAAAAGCTTACATAGCAGAAAATATTTCCTAAAATGCTCAGAAAACCTCTTCAATTTAATCTGAGTTCCTGCGCTGTGTTCCAAGTTGAAGAATAATAATATCTTCTGTGTTATTTCAGACTTTATGAATCTATTAATATAAAATAAATTTGATTATCCCTACAATTTTCAGTAAAAGTTACACGAAAACTCATCCATATCCAACCCCTAGATGCTCAATACCTGAAATTTTACCATTAATAACATTAATCACTCACTCACTGTGGCACTCTTTATTTAATTCTTTCACTTTCTGCATTTATTTTTATTATTGAATGCAATTGTCAACAACTTGCCACCTTCACCTTTCGCCCTTGACTTCAGTGACAGCCTTTGCTGTCGGCCGTTATATGTAAGTGAGGCCATTTTTGACACAAGATTTAATCTGATTGTATGCATATCAAAAGCATACTTATGGGCACACAAGCGGAATATGAAATTACGTATGCATACATATATACAAATACACGGCATCTTGAGCCAATGCTGCTCATTATCAGGCGGCTGAACAAAGCAAAAGTCTCGAATGACGTGAGGGAATCGGTGGAGTTGAGTGTAAGAAAGATAAATGGAAATAAAGTACACTGATGTGTTGTATATGTATATGAGGGTAATTGTTATTTAAAAAGTTGATTTTTTTGCCGACGCTGTTTGAAGTTTCAATTTTATAAAAGTACACCGAGAACTTCGAAAATTATATATTCGTGCACAAATTGTTTCCTAATTTTTTTTTTTAATTTTTTAAGAATTTTTTTTTCAAAATTTTTTTTCAAAATATACTTAAAAACTATCTTCGTGCGCAAATTTCTTTCCATTTTTTTTTTAATATTTTCTCAATTTTTTTAAAAGTTTGTTTTTCAATATATATTTTTTTGAAATAATTTTTTAAATTTTTTTGTTCACTAAAACCTCATTAAAAGTAATGCGTATCGCGTTAAAGTAATTTACACCGAATGTGTTGCTCATACGACATGGTGTACCATATAAATACAGCTTATTAGATGCATGAATTCAACTGCGTATAACTTTTAAAGGAAAGGTTTTATGAAAAAAAAATAAATATATACAGACCTTGTTTTATTATAAGAATATTTTATGCTTAAAGACGTCTGTTTCTTTGTTTTGATGATAAAAACTTTATTGCCAAAGATCAAAAAAACCATGCAAAATATATGGGGAAAGCAAAATGATTAAAGCACGTTTTAAATAGCAAATTAATAGCTTGTTTATGTTGGATTCTATTTTTAAGAGCAAAAGGCGAAATAGAGGGAAGTTTGCTCAGAAAATTTCAACTTGGGAAATAATGGACACCCTTGTGTTTATATATAAAGGAAAAGAGCAGTCGCACAAATAAATCTCGGCGCAAAATGAATTGCTCATTATAAACGCGCACACATACATGCGGTTGTATCAAAGAATACATGTGTGTGAATACTTGTATAAATATGTAAGCATATGTCCATGTATGTATGTATTGATATTTCCTACCGCCAGGCGAAAGCATACATCATTAGTAATCAGCAACATCAATGAGTTGGAAAAATACATATGTATGTACTATAAATACGTATATAAAACTTGTCTCAATATGTATGTGAGTTGCTTGTGTGTGTTCACAGCAGGCTTACAAGTGTATTTGTTATAAAAATGTTGCTTTAAGCGGTGCGCAAACAATTGGCGACAATAACAATGCCATCAAACACATCATCAAGCAGCGATGAAATGAGCTAACAACAGTTGCAGCGGCAACACCTACGCTTTGGCGGCAACTTTTAGCAAACAAACACGCACACAAAGTTATAAAAGTGTTTAGTTTGTATGTATGCGATGGCAGTTGGCAGCAAGCGTCACGGCAAATAATCGATCAAAAGGAAAATGCGAGTAACTAACTGTGAAACAGGCTTATGCAAAGACACATACACGTACGTAGGCACAAAGAAACATATATATATGTATGTGTCCATATATAAACAAAGACTTAACGCAAAGGCATGAGCAAATAAATAAACGACGTCGTCAGTTGCGTGGCTGGAAAGGGTGCTAACAAAAGGTTAGACAGCTGAATGTGCGCGGAAAGGCTGTGAAAATGGATTTTCGTAGAAAATGTGAAGAGACAGAGAAAGGGAGCTGGCGAAGTTAGTGAAAATTGACTTTTGTGCTTTGTTGGCGGCAACAATTGAAGGTTATGCAACAGCCAAACAATATTCACAGTATGAATAAACAAAGTAGAAGTTCAGCTATTCAGCGAGTGTAAGGCACAATGGCTTCACAGACATATGACTGCTTTGTTGAAAGCTTTTGACGCCAGTCGTTAATGCAAAAAATATATATTTTTTTAATATCAATACTAAAAGAGAAGCAAAAAATATTAACTTCAGTTGCAATGAAGCTATAATACATTTCGTAGGCTATAATACATTTCCTAACATAAAGGGTAAAGAAAGTAAGTAACTATATGGCAGATATATGCTATATCCGGCCGATCTGAACGAAATCTTCAGGGATTATAATGTTGTGTTGGAAAATAGTTCGTGCCAAGTTTCGCGAAGATATAATGCCAAATATAAAAAATTTCCTTCCTGTATGGATTGATTTTCAATGGTAAGTTTCTACGGCAGCTATGTGTTATTGTAGTCCGATCTGAATGAAATCTTCAAAGATTGTTATGTTTCCCTAGTTAATAATCTGTGCCCAACTTCTTGAAGATATCTCGTCAAACAAAGAAGTTTTCCTAATAAGATTTTGATCGGTCGGTTTGTATGGCAGCTACATGCTATAGAAGGCCGATCATAACGAAATATTCAAAAATTATAGTGTTGCTTTTGACAATAATTTGTGACAAGTTTCGCGAAAATATACTACCCAATATAAAAAATTTCAATACAGGCACTTAATTTTCAATGGTCAATTTGTACGGCAGCTATATGCTATTATACTCCGATCTGAATGAAATTATCTAGGCCAAATTTCGTGAATACACATTTTCAAATAACAAAAAAACAATTGTAAAAAACAAAATCCAGAGATTATAACACTATCTAAGAATATAATTGTTCACTAAATTTTATGCGAATAATTGCTTAAATAAAGAAATCTTCACACAAGGACTTGATTTTGGTCCGATATCAACTGTTCTGACAAATGAGCTACTTCTTGAGGAAAAAAATCAAAATAAAACAACTCAAATTTATTTTTCAAAGATTTTATTTACATTTGATAAGATCGGGTGTTCATGGTGTCTTGGAATTATTTGCCACAACGAAAGCGAACCTACTTTTCGAGCGAAGTTGAGTTTCAGAAATTTTTTTAAAGCCAAATAAACATTACTATATGAAGTAGTACAAAAACAACAAAACACCACAACTTTTAACACACACACATCTTTCTAAATACTTTCGTACCTTACTTTTTATTTCTACTCTGACTTACACTCAATTTACTTCAATCCCTTCAAACTGTTAGACATGTGACAAGTTCCACCTGAATAGCACTCAGACACCTTGACAAATAAAATCAAAAATACAACCGCTAGTGTTGCTCAACATCTCCACATTATTGTCAGAATACCAAAGTATGTAGGGAAAAAATCAAATTGAGTTAACTATTATGTACGCTGTAAAATCCTTAAATTTTTGATCACTTTTCACCATTAGAGCACACAGCAAACATTCTTGCCACAACATAACCTTGGGTTAAATGAAAAAGTAGCTAGCATTTCACAATCGACAACACTAAAAGTTGGATTTGCTCCTTGCTCAACAACTCTGTTATAAAGAGAAGAGGATTTAAAGGTTATATTGTCGAAAAAGGTCTGATAAATGACAGTGGAATACGTGAGAAATATTACAAAAGTGACTGAAAAACAGGGAAAGTAAATTTCAATCCCTTTTTATTGTTATTTTAAAGTTTCGCTGACTCTTTACATACACGATAACACCCACTCATACGCTCATACTCTCAAATGATGGATGTAGTAAGCGCTGACTTGACTCGTCTCTTCAAATCAAACCTGTCAAACCAAACGTTTCAAATCAATCCTTTTCCTGATAGATGACTGAACGAATTTAGTCAGAGTGATGCACATTCGTTTCGTGTTTTTGTATACCGTTTTTTACTTTGGTCGTATTTACACAGCAGTGAAAGATATTATTATATGTAGCATAACCAGTGCAAGGGCTCAGGGTGTTAATGATTGGTTTGGTATGCATATAGATGTGTATATGAATATAGCATATACATGCATCAAATATATTGTACGATATCAATATAGAATATATTTTTTGTAAGCTTTTTTAATTCTTCTCATTCGTTTGTTGCAAGCGAATAAATTGGAAACGATTACTCAATCTCCCCTTTTGTTTTTACCGCCAAAATTAATCACTGTTAAATGACAACAGACTGACGACAGCTTTCCACTCAATTTGCTCCTTAAGAAGTCTTTTTGCGTTTTTTCGTGTTCGTTTTCATAAAATGGCATTTACATAAAACTTTTTATTATTAAAAATCGATCGAAATCCAGTTTTTGTAAGGAAAACTATTTTATTTGTGGAGGTATAGAGCTACTATATCATATAGCGGCCTTTAAAGAAAAATTTTTTATTTGACAAGATATCTTCAAGAAAATTGGCAAACATTATTTTATTCCACAGAGTTACAGTACTTGATGAAATATTCTAGATCGGCTCAATATAGCATATAGCAGTCATACAAACTGAACGAGCAAAATCGAATCAATTTATAAAAACTTGTTTATTTGACGAGATATCTCTATAAACCTTGGCACAGATTATTATCTAATAGTGAGTTAAAATATCTGGAGAAATTTCCAGGATCGAATCAATATAACATATAGCTATCATAGGAACAGACTGATCAAAGTCAACTGCTTATATGTAATCTATCGTCTCTGTTATTTTTTTAATTAAATAATTTAATATTTCTTCTTTCTTAACATATGAATTTCCATAAATAAATTTTTTTTATACTCTCGCAACAAAGTTGCTAAAAAGAGTATTATAATTAGTAGTATTATATAACGGTTGTTTGTAAGTCATAAAACTAAAAGAGTCAGATATAGAGTTATATATACCAAAGTGATCAGGGAGACGAGTAGAGTTCAAATCCGGATGTCTGTCTGTCCGTCCGTCCGTCTGTCCGTCCGCCCGTGCAAGCTGTAACTTGAGTAAAAATTGAGATATCATGATGAAATTTGGAACACGTATTTCTTGGCTCCCTAAGAAGGTTAAGTTCATAACTAAGCCATGAATAAAGATATTAAAGTGAACTTTGGCACAAAGGGGGCATATTTGGACGTAATTTGTTTGGAAAAGTGGGCGTGGCCTCCTACTCTGTCTCTTATACACATCTAGATGTGTATAAATGGAAGAAATCGGATAATAACCACGCCCACCTCCCATGCAAAGGTTATGTTGAAAATCACTAAAAGTGCGTTAACCGACTAACAAAAAACGTCAGAAACACTAAATTTTACGGAAGAAATGTCAGAAGGAAGCTGCATCCAGGCTTTTTTTTTTATTTAAAATGGGCGTGGCGTCGCCCACTTATGGACTAAAAACCATATCTCAGGAAGTACTCAACCGATTTCAATGAAATTCGGTACATAATATTTTCTAAACACCCTAATGACATGTATCAAATATGGGTGAAATCGGTTCACAACCACGCCTGAAATCCCGATTATCACTTTATCATGCAATGTTCAGTGACACCCGAACTTAGCCCTTCCTTACTTGTTACTTTATTCTTTTGCTAATTATAATTATATTTTCTTTTTTATTTAATATTACATTCTCTACTGCCCAACTTTCCCCCCTGCAAAATCGCCATTAGCCACACTAAAACATTTCATGCCCACAAGCATAATGAGCCAACTCATCTTGTGGCTGTCGGCAACGCTTATTGCTTGTATGTCTCAGTTAGTTTGCCAGCGTGGTTCAACAGCCTTTCCATTTCCACTTCACCTTCACACTTTCATTCGGACTTTTGTTGTGCCGCCGCTACTTAAAAGTGCTGATTACTACTTGTCGAGCGCACGGCTGATGCCCTGACTTCTACGTCACTTGCCTTAACCTTCTCTGATTACGCGCACATACAACCGCACAACCATGTAAAGGCGTACTCTTCAAGCAACAGTGGGTTCAGCAACATTATCTGCTTGCGTCAGCTCGCATTTGACCCGACCTGCCTGCAAGGTAGCGTGCGCCTTTCACCCCACCGAAGCACTGCGAGCGCCTCTGAGTTGGCAGTTGTGTTTTGGTGTGCTCCCCCGCGCTACGCTGCACCCTCGCTTTCATTCGACTGCGCTGCCAAGGTCGTTACTGTCAGGCACTCAGCAGTGCAAAGCGCTAAAGTGCACAAATACCGACCCCTTCATAGCCCCGCTTTCACATTCAGGCACTTTGAGTTCCATACGCGCCCTCCATAGCTGTTTCAACAACCTTAGACCTTCGACGCGAGCATTGCGGTGGAATTTTTACACAATTTTAAAGCATTTTATGCGGTTTTCTATTTCATTTTTGCAATATTCTCGCGGGTTTCTAGTATCTGCGCTTTTCGCTTATGAACCTTGACTTTTCACAATGCATTAACGCGTTGCTACACTTAAAAGCATGCTATGATTTTTATTTTATTGGATTTTTCGCAACGCCATGCAGCTTTCTAGCCGCCGCCTTTGGCGCTCAAATTGCTAACTATTAGCGAAATATTCCGGTATTTGCTCGGCAAAAGTGAAAAATATTTTTCAAAAAATTCGCACACCATCTGGCAATAACAGAACTATAGCGTGCATACTCACTTTCGTGCATAAATTTACAGCTGCGCCAAAAAAGCATGCTACAGCAATTATTTCCGTGCACGCACACACCTGTGCACATAAATGAAAGAGTATTAATTGAGATATGTGTGAGTGCAAAAATTTACACTTCACCTGTCTCATGGCATCAGCACGCATATCCATTCGGTGCAAGCCACACATACATATGGAGGCTTAAGTGCGTGTGTGTGTGCCGCCAGAGCACTTACGTATGCATTATTCTGGTGTCTCTCTGCGTTATTGCGCGTATTTTTCGTTCTATTTGTGCCCCCTTCACTGCAGTTGCTTGCACTAAAATGCAGCCACGCTGGCAAAACCAATACAAAAGCTCCTAAATTTATGCAATGCATAAATGCAAAAGTGCAGTTAAAGGTATGCCAGCTGGTTGAGTGGGAAAAAATAGCACTCCCCCTGCGTATTATTTGAGATTTATGAGCGAAAATGCACACTTTTGTCGTCTGCATAAAGCTTTTGCTGCGAAATTCGGTTTAGCTTTGCTCTTTTCATTCATATCTGTTTGTTTGAGACTTTCGGCAGCACTACGTTAGTAAGCATACTTAAAATATGTTGATTTTGAAACATGTCCAGGCAAATGAGAATTTATGCAGACGTGATTTTTGGTTTTAATAGACATTTGGTCCGAAGTTTCTTATGACCAAAGTGTGCCGGTGCAAATTGATGTGGTACAGGTATTGCCATAATCGAATATTCCTTTTAAATTTGCTGAGTTGTGCATTTGCATGAGCGCGCAATTAACTGAGTTTGTGCTTCGGCAGAAAAATTCGGAAGAAGCAAATACTTTCAAGAATTCTGAAAAAAAAAATTTTAACCTAAAAACCAAAACTAAAGCATACTTTTAGGCAATTTCCACTAAATCATTCGAGTAAAATCGAATAAAAAATATTTCTGGTTCATTTTTGAACTTTAATTTTTTTTAAATTAAAGTTAAAATTAAATTGTATGAAAGAAGCTTCGTCTATTAATAAATTATATCAAATATCCTAAGATTCTTCTTCATATAAGGCTTAAGTTAAAAATAGGACATATCTTTATTCAGATTTACATCCAACATTCATTAAATCTATAAAAAAAAATATATGAAGCATATATTTAGGCACAGGGATATGCAACGTTCATTATAACCATAATATTGTGTAGCATAAATTTAGGCGCATTTCCTTTTTTACCTATTAGACTACTTCTCAGGAACCAGCGAAACGTATTAGCGAAGGTTTTTAAATAGAAAAACTACAACAAAAATCCTCCTACAGACAAATATATTGCTGATGATTCACAACCTTGCCAAATAATGACCACTAAATGGCTTAGAACTCCTATCAAGGCGCATATATTTGTAAAGTTTTTGAAAATTCTCAAAATAATGAACATTAAATGACCAGTTCTGCCCAATAATCACTAGCAATTAGTTAGCTTAGTTAAAATAATTTGTGATGGCGCCACAAATGAGTTTATTTCTTTCAAAAATTGCCTTGCCATCACAACTACAAAGAAAAGTACGGATACTCATTTCACAAAGCTCTGAAACAATTTTATTTTACTAAACCAAGTATACCTTCTCTCTCACCTTCCTGCTTTGTCTTTTTTTCTTTCCTGCTCTTCAAAGACATAATAGAAACAGAAAAAACCTCCTGAAGCTGTCATTAACGTACATTTTTTTATTTTTTACTTCTGCTCTCATTTTGCTACAATTGCGTGCATTTAATGTTAATGTCACTTTTGTCTGTCAGCTCGAATGTTGCTGACTCGTAATTACACTTGCTCTGGAAGAAACTTTTTCAATCATAATAAAAGTCAAATTGACTTTGACTTAAAGTAATTAGATACGCGTGCGTATGGATTTCCATGAGGTGATTAGGAAGAGGCTGCAACATTTCAACGCAAACATCCATATGCTTAAGGTCACAAAAAACATGTCCTCTAATATGTAAGCAACATTTGCAAAAGACTACGGTTTGATTTTAAAATTTTTTTTAATCAAATTCATGAATTTTCAAACAATTTAATTAATGGTAAGCAACATTTGTATTTGCAACATGTTGTCAATTTTTTACAAATATTTTGGTTTTTCTTGATAAAAAATCACACATTTATAAATATTTAAGTTTAAGTTCTTCTTAGTAAATGTTTCTGTTGCAGAAACATTTGAACTATACATTAAAATTAACATTTATATGCTATCAGCCACTTCGATTATTATTCGAAATGCATATATTTTAAGTGTAACTGATTCCTGGAAAAAATTAATTTTTTTTCCGAATACACTTTAGCAACAATGTTTCGCTACATTTGTACCTGCAACATGTTGCCAAGTTTTTTCTACAAAATTTTTGGTGTTTAGTAACTAAAATACTAAACTTTGCATTCAATCACCTAAAAATTAGCATTTGAATTTTGTGCATAATTTGGTTCGTTTTCTTATTTATATGTATGTTCCGACAACAAATGCAAAAATTAATTTTTTTATGGCTTTTCAATGCCAAAAGCATTCTTCTTCAAAACAGTTTTAACTTGGTCTTGGAAAAATGCATACGTTTTCGAAAACGGCAGCAATGATTCACAACATTTGTATCTGCAACATGTTGCCAAGTTTTTTCTACAAAAATTTTGTCATTTAGTATATAAACAATTTTATTTTTAAAACAACTATACCGATCAATATTTAAATTTTATGACATAACTTCCTTTTAGTAAGGTCGTCTGCTCTAGCCACATTTTTGTTATACATTTAACTTTCAACATTTTTTTTGGCACTCAAAAACCACAAAAACAAATGATGTCTGGCAATTTGCCACACTTTATGAAATAAATATTTTACCCAAGTGCGAGCACTTCAAACCTATTGAAGCTCGTTATTCATCTAAGTGAAATGTCAAAAATATGTCAACAGCTAGAATTTCAGTTGCTAAAAACACAACAACAACAAACTTGTTTCGATGACAAAAAAAAAAACTCATAGCGAATCTAAAACTGCTGGCAAATGAAAGCAATGATTGCTTAAAAATTTTTCCATCAGCAACAACATTGCTGCAATTTCCGTCATTGCACTACACTTTGGTGCGAACCTCATCTTCACATTGCGCATACGTCAACCACATTCTTATACCCTCAAATATATAGCAGTCATGCGTCAGCAACATTAGAGCTACATTGTAGGTTAGCTGCTTCAGTTGCAGCAACAACGCGCCAACTTGGCACTTCAGCTGCCTGCACTGAACCGCACAGTTGAGCTGACTGCTTCACTGCCAATCATCAATGTGTGCTAAATCTTTGCTGTTACAATTGTCGTGCTCTTTTGTTGTTGCTGCTACCAAGTGAATGCAAAAAAAGCACTCGTTAAGATTTCAGTTGCCAATGGTAGCTTTCGACGACAATACATTTGTATTCATACAGCAACTTGTTAGCATTATTTGTTGCCTTCGATCGATTTTCGTGATGCCAGTTGCGAATTTTCTACGGAAGTGGTACCTCTGTGTATTCGAAGCAACCTATGGTATTTAATAATATGTATTTCAGGAGCGTTACTATTACAGTTGTTGTTGTTAGCTATTGGAATTTATTTGGATACATTTACTTATTTCAAATACTTTGGGAAATATATTTCTCTATCTCAAATTAATTCATATAAAATCCAACTGAAATCGTGTCGAAATTGCATTTATTGCATTAATTTCTACTTTACTTGTGACAACTCAGCCTGTTTCTTAATAAAAGACCTTCAATTGTCTTTGAATAAGTGCTACATGGCGTATACTTAACACCAAATCAATGGAGAGAAAATATTGTTGCCCTCATCATTTGTATAACATTCAGTTGAAATCTTTCTTATTTATAAATATTATCTTAATTCTTGTTGTTTTAAAATACGTGCTCCACGACGTCTACGCAACTGCAAATCAATGGAGTGAAATCATGTTTGCGAAGTTACGTATACGCCGTGCAGCCAACATTATACATTCATAATATAGTTACAAAGAATCCCTGCACAATTCGTTTGATACTTTGAAATTTGAAGTTGTGCAATTTTTATGCCACAAAGATAGTTTTGCTTTGAAATTATCACAAAACATGTTTCATAAAACTATAAACGAAGCAAAAAATTTATATAAATTCTAGCTAATTTCATAACTTAACAGCGTAGAAATGGTTGATCTAATGATTAAATTAATGCTAGTATAAATTTTTGTTTTTTAAAGATATTTTACAAACTTTTGTGGAAACTTACGTCAAAATAAAAAACAAAAATTAAAAAAAAGGACAAATTTAAAATAATTTAATTTAATAA
>NW_017535063.1:16569-18361 GCF_001853355.1 Bactrocera latifrons | reverse complement strand
AAAAAAGTTATATTTATTTTATATCTAAATTTTTGAAATTTCTGCAATTTTCGTTTCGTCGAAAACTTTAATGAACTCTATATGAAATAATTTAATACATATGTAGTTCTCCGCATTTGCCTTGAATTTTAGCTCTAAAATACTTAACGCATTTTGTACCAACACTTACTTCATTGCCTTCGCAATTATTATAATCTGCTGCATTTTCTACACATTCTCGCCTTCAAAATACTTTTCTCACATTCTTTACTTTTAATAAGCGCGTTGATGCTTAAGTATAATTTATTGCACATCCCTGTTGCTTTCGATGCTCCCTAAAGCAGCAATCGAAAAGTGACTAAACAAGATAAAGCGAAAATAAGAAAAATAAAAATAGAAAAAGTAATGGAAATTGATTGAATGAAGAAACGAAATAATTTTAGTTTGGAAAAACAACTATGTATGCATGTTGATGAGTTGCAAAAACTTTTGCTCAACTTTGACTTGCAATAAGAATAAGAATTAAATAGTAGAACTGAAAAAGAATCACAAAGACAATAGCGAATAAAACTGGAATAAATTTAAAATAAAAAGAAACCAAATTAAACAATATTCTCGTTAAAGCTTGGCTCGAAATTCTAAGAATGCTAATACAATCACAACCACTGTTTTCATTCACTCTACAAACTTTTGGCTGCGAAGTATAATTTCTTATGTACAACCAAATATCACTCATACGCCATGGATTTACATATTAATAATTTTCCCACAAACTAATAAACCAACAAATACTTTTTCTACAATTAGCAGCCACCTTTTCATAATAAAATGTTGTAATTTCCCCCATTTTCTCATCATTGAACTCTATTATATTACTCATACGCCCCCCACCACCCTAGTAATAATCTCTTAAGCCATGTATGTTATATCGAATTTCCTCGTAACTCGCAATTCCCTTTGTGCTTTATTATGTTTTTGTGCTTTTGTTGTATTCTTTTGTTATAGCCTTTTTGTGCCGCAAACAATTATAAATATCCGCAGCGCTGAACGGAACGAACCGCAATACAAAATTTATTGCGCTTGAAACCGCAGCGGAAACAGTAGCATGCGGTCAAAACAATTGTCCATGCTGTTTCCGGTAATAAAAAGATTTATACATTATTTTTCTCACATTCAGTGCGTAACCTTTTGAAGTTGTTGCAATAAAAAAAAATTTATTTTTTTTAATATTTTCTTCAAACGTTAGCTTATAAGGTACAAGGAGGCGTTATTTTTTCCGGAATTGAAATTTTTCTTCTTTGTTTCTTTTGTAGCTGCTGACCCACTTTATTACATCACTTTTAATGTTTTTTTTTCTAATTTTTTTTTGTATTCTTGTACAATATTTTGGCTAATCTAATTTATTTTTTTTTTTGCTTTGTATTTTCTTCGTTTCACTTCGCTAGTTAATTGAATGTCGCAGTGGAAACCGGAACTTGTTCTGTCTTTTTCTATTTCACTTAAAATTAAATTTTTCTTTCTCCTTTGTTTTGCTTTCTGCAGCTCTGCTTTTAAGTTGATTTTAACAAACTTGGTTTTAAAAAAAGTGTGCAGGATGCTGCTGAGACATATTTAAGAAAGTCGTCGGAAGTTAATTGAATATTGGTTTGTTTCCTATTGTCTTTATAAGAGACATCTTAAAACGCTATTTTTAAATGAATTTATGAAAAGAAGCGTGAAAAATTTTGTTGCGTTTTCGAAGCAAATATTTCTTGCGAAAAATAACACCTAAAATGCGTGAAGTACAATTTTATTTATTTTAATTATAATCTTT
>NW_017535063.1:2336-15337 GCF_001853355.1 Bactrocera latifrons | reverse complement strand
AAAATTCACCATTTGACAAGTACTTTCCGTAAGTACCGCACACAAACGTCTTATCGCGTTGGTCAGCAAAACACGATTCAACTAAACACAAAAAAATCAAATTTCATCGGCTAGTAGATGAGTATAGATCATTATTAATAGAAGGTTAAAAAAAAAGTGAAGCGATTTTTTGGCAAAGTTTCAAACAAAAAAGTATGAGTTAAAACATAATTTTTGCCAAAAATTAATTTGAAAAAATTAATTGCAATCAAAAAAAAATGTTTCGATCAATCACGAATATTTGATCAATCATTTAGAAAAGCTGTTAACAATTTGTGTTACTAGTTTCCAAGAAACCACGTGACAACCAACTTTGAAAACTATGGAAAACCTGGCCAGCGGCTCTTCCGAAGGTTTTATTCTTTCTTGCGATTGCCTTGAAACATTGGAAAAATATTCTGTATATATCATAGTATAAAAAATTTTTTTGGAAATTCCAAAATCTACTTAACGTTACTTAATCCATCAATAGTCTCTTCGAGTTCCATGGCGAAAATAAACAAAACTGAGCTTTCAAACAAACACTCCAGCAACCTCGTGCGTCTTCCGACAGATTCCTCTCATTTAATTTTAAGAGGTGAGGAATGTTCGTAACTGCAACTTCGAGGTGGCTCTTACCAGAATACTCTGCGTTTAGTATTTATAAGCCTCCATGATAATTTCGATTTTCTATGGAAGTCAAATTCATAGACTAGTTTAAATATATATACGACATGATAATGAGCTGCAATAACACAGTCAGTGGACTTCCGAAATACTATTCACATATCCCTTAAGATGATACTGAAGCGTATGTAACGGAATTTCTTACTTGTTTGCGTGAAAAAAAGAAATGTGTCTCAATAGTGTTTATAATGAATAGATACTGGGTATTTCCTCAATGATTGCTGGAAGAGGATAGATAATTTACAAAAAAAGTATAGTAAGTTTCCTATTGATAATGTTTTAGGTAAAGGTAAGGTTTTAGGTAATGAAAAGGTCTATATTTTTTGTAGTAACACTCCTTTCACATGACCTCAAAATTTATAAGAAAAAGTCAAATAAAGGTTATATTTTCAATTTTTATCTTAATTGAAAATTTATTTATTTATTTTACATTAATAATATATGAAAAATTCAAAGAATTTCACAAAAATACCAAAAGGAAAAGTAAATTACCCCAATTGCTGCACATTAAACACACTTCAATAGCTCAAAAACTCTAAAGACAAGAGACACTGGGGGCTTAGAAATTTATTTTATTTAAAATCCAAACAAAAAATTCTCTAATACAGCGCTCAGTTACAAAGTAGCAACCATTGAAGCATCTCTTGCAAGAACCACTTGCACACATACACGCTTCAGCCTTCTACAAGCACATTCCTGCTGCTGGCGATACGCTCGCGATACGAGTTAATGGAAACACAACCATATATAGATATATATATATTTCAGCTGCCAATATTAAATTGAATTCAATTCAATTCGATTCATTTCATTTCATTTCATTACGACTCGTTTTGCGTAACTATGAAATAATCTGAATTTACAAACTTGCAATAAGCATGTACAAAGGCATACCGAGCAACAGCAAGGAATAAAGAAGCCCCCAAGTGAGGAAGTGCGGACTTGAGAAGCAGGAAAGCAAATAAGCAAGCAAACGAATAAGCATTTCAAATAGTTTGGAAAAATTCAAGCGCCCCACTTGGACTTAAATAAGTTGTGATGCCACTTAAGTGCTTGGGAAATTCTAAAAAGATGCTTAAAGCAGCAGCAGCGTTGCTTTTGTCAGAATATGTGAAATCGTCTTGTTTATCAAATATTTCATTTTTATTGTTTTAGTTTCAAATCCTTATTCGCATTAGTTTTTCCAGGAAATAAAGATTGTTGCCAAGATTGATTCGTTGTTCAAAAAATTATTTCTTTTCAGCAGAAATTTCAGATTTAGTTGCAAACGTTATTTATTGGAAATTGTATTAAGCTTTCAGCTGCAAGCGGTTTAAAAGTTCAAATTATGCCAGAATTTTCTATTAGATTTACACTTAGAATTTTGGCGGAACTGCAGAGTCAAGAGTTTGCTTTGAAGTGGATAATATCTTAAGGAGGCACCTATTCAATGTAAACACAATTAAACAAATTTCTTTTATTCACACTAAAAAGTAAGAAATGTAAATAAGTGTTTTATTCGACATATTGCATTTTTTTACTTTATATAAATATACATCACAACCCCGTTTATTTTTTAAATTAAAATGTTTAATCTTTAGCATTTCCTTTGGGCTTATGTAAACTTTGTTTAAGAGGTAATTTTTTCTAAAAATATATTTTTTTCAACACTCATAAATATATGTATATGGCAACCCTGTTTTTTTTTAATACTTTTTTTTTAAATTTTTGTGTTGTCTTTTAGGCTTATGAAAACTTTGTTTAAGCGGCATTTTTTTCTAAAAATATATGTTTTTTTAAACTTTCATAAATATACATGGCAACACTGTTATTTTTTTAAATAATTTTTTTTTATTTTTGTGTTGTCTTTTTGGCTTACGAAAACTTTGCTTAAGCGGCATTTTTTTCTAAAAATATATATTTTTTTAAACTTCATAAATACACATGGCAACCCAGTTATTTTTTTAATTAAATTTTTTTTTTAATTTTTGCATTGTCTTTTTGCCTCATACAAATTTTGTTTAAGCGGCAATTTTTTTCTAAAAATATGTTTTTTTAAACTTTCATAAACACACATGGCAACTCTGTTAGATTTTCGAAATTGAAATATTTCCAATTTTTTTGCCTTTCGGCTTATTTTAACATTTTTTGTAAGCTATAACTTTTGTCCTAAAAATGTATATTTTTTAAACTTTCATAAGTATACGTGGCAACTCTGTTTAATTTCGGAAATTGAACAGTTTTAGTCTTGAAAAATTAAGAAAACAGTACACACAAACGAACTTCAAAATTCAATATTTTCTGAAAATGAAAATTTGCTATAGTTTATTCTTTCTTCTGCTTGTAATAAGTACCTTTCTGATCAGTTAAGTATAGAAAGGTCCCCTCAAGGCACTTGATCCATCTACGTCGACAGGGATCACATCACATCCATCGCGCTCAATCAGCTTCTGGAAATGTTTACGAGTGCTGGACCTTTGTGACTATATGTGGTGAAGGGGAGGGAACAAGTGAACAGTGGTCGCAGTGCAAAACCTCAATTAATTTCTATCTAAAGAAACGTTTTTATGAATTAGGTAGTTTTTGCTCATTATTGTTGATGCTTTTTACATATAAATACTTGAGAAAATTATTTAAAAAAAATGGCCTTTACTGGTAATTAATCCAGTCAAACATACCGTACCACACTGCAAACTAACCCCGAAGAAGTCAAATGGGCCCCTAAAACCCGACCGCATATCAAACATTACGTATAAGTATTCGTTTGAGCACTTAAGTGATTTAGACCTACTAAACAAACCAAGTAAGATATTTTAGACAACATTACCAACAATTCCTCCTATATTAGTTTATAATGTATATATTTCAGGTTTTTATAGCAAAAGTATTAAATTTAATAAAAAGGAAAGAAAAAGAAAAAAAAGAAGAGTAGTTTGTAATATAAAAATAAAACTGAAATAATAATTTTTACAAAAGTAAATATTACAAAATATATTCGAAACTCACTTCGAATAACTAAAACTTCTTTATACATAACTTCCTTATGAAAAAATTTTATCAAAAATCTCCACTCAACTCTTGGCTTTTGCCTGCTGGGCAGTCTATTCGGCATTATGTTCGCCGCTCTAATTGAAAACCGCAGCTCTCCAACCAAGCCTTGCTGGTGCACTTTCAAGCCATAACTTCTCATTTAATTACCCAATCACTTTGCCTTAACTCGCTCGGTCATCTCGGTCGCAAAGCAAAGCAAAGCAATACCACCACCAACACAAAGACATACATATACATGCAAACATACATATATACATACATTCACTTGGGTATGTGTGGTTTTCTAAGGCTAAGCTGGCACTTCAACTGCCTGCTGATTATTGCCTTCTGACAGCCAGCGACTTCGCCATTTCGTTGATAACGCCGCGGCCACTTCATGGCCCACATGTGTGTCTCGTCAGCAGCTCAGCTATCAATGTGTGTGTGTGTATCGCAACCGACAAATGCATATCAGGTGATTAACATGACAGCCGGCATACACTAGATTGAGTGGTGGGAAGTGACCATAGTGCAGCCATAAATTGTCCTTAGAATGTGTGTGTGTATTTAGAGGTACTTTTAGTGGTTGTGTGTTTGAGTGTATATTGTTATTGCTGGATATGTGTGTATAGTTCATCATCTACATACATACATATGCGCATAGAAATTTGTGGTGCAGGTTATTAATTTGCAACCGTAACTGACAGAATTTGCTTTGCTGCGGCGTAGTTACGAATGAATGTTCACAAATGCGCACAACTTATGGTTTGGGCTTCCAACTTCGTCTTTAAATGTGCTTTAAGAGGCTTATTTGGAGCGTCTGCAAAGAATCATTCTCACTGATGAAATTTCCGCTATATTTTATTTCGTTATATGTTCTACTATACTATCTTTTAGACTCTCAAATATTAAATAGAGTCATGTATGGTATTATAGGGTTTAAAATTTATGATTCCTCGAAGACTTTTCATCCATAATCTGAACTTCAACTTAAGTCACCAAATTGATGCAAATCTTCTTAATCAATCAGCTATCCTACTACTTTTTGCTCCTATAGTAGTAGCATAGTAGTAGCATTGTGTCTCAGAACTCCATAGACTATTCGTAAATACTTTTTCTCACATTATCTCTCTCTATTTCTCTCTTCCTCACTACGATCAGACCGAATCGACTCTGAAAATTATTTAACTTGTTGTTCGTGCAAACTTATGTCGGTTAGATGCAAGTTCGAATCAGTCCTGTAGGCCCAATCGGTTTGTGACTCTCGACGAAGTTATACAACAATTTTGCTAATAAGTCCTAATGCCCACCCAATTCCCTCATCATATTTTTCTCTCTCACTACGATGAAATCAACCTGACCCGTGAAGCTTTTTACTTATTTTCTGTAAAGCGAATATACTATTCTAAAAAAGTGTTTGCTACTTGAAAAAAAAACAAATAAAATCATCACACCTTCCACTTGCACGCCTCTTCGCATGACACATTTTTCACATTTCTGCTTTCATTTTCACGAATTTCATTTTTCCACTTGATTTATTTTCGCAATTAAAATTATTTACATATTCACTTTTAACTTTTATTGCCATAGAACCCACATGCCCCGACGCTTCTTCGTTGTAGCATTTTTGATTTATTTGTTTTTGTTTTTGTTTTTGTTTTCGCTCACTCTTGTGTTTCTGTTGCTCACTTGAGTACGGTTGCGACGCACTCGAAGTTGAAGCAAAAGAGCAAAGCAAATTTTATATAAAATTCAATTAAAGCGGCATTTTTGTCCATCGCTGTGTCCTTGTTAGGGCATACACGGATGTATGTGTGCATGTGCATATGGCCATAAGTGTGTGTGTTTATATAATATATAAAAAAGTATGCAAATACTTAAGCTGTTATAGAAAAAACAAACGAGAAAATATTTGGAAATAAATTTCTGTGATAAAAGATACAACAAAGTCTTACATACTTGCAAGAATATGTTTGTATATATCTATATCCATGCAAATATACATACAATATATGTCATGTACATACAAATCTACTTGCATAACTACGGCAAAGCTTTGAAATATTTACCTAAATTAAGCTAACTTGAAATGGAAATGAAAAGTCAATTAGTTCAATTTTTTTTGGCTTAAATTAAGCCACGTGATTGTCTAAAACTACATGAGCATATTAGTGTATATATGGTTGAACGTATTTGTGATTTCGTGACTTTCATACAATGCAATTTTCTTCACAAAAGTGGCGTGATTTAGCAATGCAAAAGGTTAATATGTAAAAGATATCTTTGCTTTTGTCAATAATATTGGAGAGCAAAGCAAATATTTTCAGAATATGACAATTTCAGCGCAAAATTACATTTTTACAATAACAAAACAGCTTTGCTAATGCTAAACTTACATTCAGATATGCTATGTTGATGCATTGTAGCGCTCGTCCATAAGTTTTCTTGGTTGATTTAAAACGGGGAAGCGGTTTCTTCACAACTAGATAAACCTTTTTTGAAATTAATTCGAAAATTCTCCATATTGGTATTCTTGTTCTTATGACCTTGGGTCATAAAGTAGTAATAGAACTTAACAGTTATTTACTTTTTTGTATGCTTTCGAAAAATTTTCTCCCTACCTTCACGGTTGGAAAAAATCTATTTTGTTTGCTTATTGTTTTATGAGCCGCGAACCAGGCCTCGTGCTGACTCTTCACGCAGTCAGCTTAAGAAGCGTTTTCTCAAAATTTAAAAATTTCTCTCAAATTCACCACGATTATGATGAAACTAAAAAATATGGGGAAATCGAAAAAGTTTGTTCTTATTTTGTCAATAGATGTTGTTGAAGTCGTATATCTCCAGTATATCGTGTAAGTTGAAGTTCGATTAGAAATACGAAAGTACTTTTTCGACTTCCCCATATATTCTAAATCTGTTAATTGATGCTGATTCGCAACAAATCTCTTTAATTTTAGACATGTGCTATTTGAATCTTTTTTTAATTTTTTACAGTTTTTAGCATTTTCAAAACAAAATGCATATTTTGATCGCTGCCTTTTTGTCAGTTTTTCAAATATTTAAAAAAAAAGTCTA
Source organism: Bactrocera latifrons (assembly GCF_001853355.1). Taxonomy (NCBI): domain Eukaryota; kingdom Metazoa; phylum Arthropoda; class Insecta; order Diptera; family Tephritidae; genus Bactrocera; species Bactrocera latifrons. Next base: position 8,548 of record NW_017535063.1, on the reverse strand, counting down.
AACGCATCATACATGAGATTTGAAAAACTAAATGAGGTGTTATTGAGACGACTCAATCTTAACTTCTTCCAAATAACTGATGCAACTGGCAACCGGTAAGATACTCAGAACTCTTACAATTATTCAAAGATGGATCTTGTTGATTGCGAAGATTTCCAGAGACATCTAATGATACACCTTGAGCCTAAAAGACATTACCACTGCATAACTGCTGGTAGTTTACCAGTGCTTGCTGATTTAGTCTGCGGACAAATACGCCAAAAATGAACCACAAGTAGGCAACGGAGCTTCTACCCTTCTGCCTAAGAAATTCCTGTAGTACCGCTTTGGCCAGTCATTAAAATCTAGCTAATAATAAAATAACTCGATGCCACAGATAAGGCGTCGGGTCACGCTTTCACTAGTATTAAACGTACAGTCTACAAACTAATATCGCAGCCCTACTATCGGGGTGGATGGTCACCACTCTGTAGGAGGCAATTTTTGAAAGAAGCGGAACTAATGACCGCCAATATGTGACACGTTCGCACCGCAAAGCGGTTTTTGAGCGATTGCCATACCCCTATTAAGACTATTTATACGACTTTTCCCCCCAACTAACTTGCTTCTCTGAATTAGATAAGCAGGATGATCCAAGTTACCCGTTTCGGCTACCTAACTGCCGTAGTCATAGCCACTTGCAAGATGATGGTCACAATCAATAAAACTGAAGCTGGTGGAAAGTTCCCAACAGTATACTCCTCTCCCAGTCTCTCTCATTCTGCAAGCTTTGATCCATCCGTAAAGCAAGTATTTTGAAATTAAATCAAAATGTATAAAGACTTCAGAGTTCCCATGCTCACAGTCATCCAAGTATCCAGATTCTCTTCGTCTGAGGCCAGCTTTTGGGGTTATACATTCTGCTTCTATGTCTACCTTTTGTGTGGGTCCCTAACTTTTCAAAGTGGCTCCCTTGCAGCAGTATAGAGCAACTGATGCCTTTTCTGCTTTTTCCGCGAATTTTTGGTTTCCTTGAGAGAGAGAGAGTCACAGATGAGCGGTAATTACTTAACCCTGTTAGCAGGCCAATGACGCGTCATGACGCTATCCTCCTATTGATGGTAGATGAGCTCACCTTGTTTGGTACTTCCTTGGAAAAGCCATTTCAGCTGCCCAGTTTCTTACAATACTGAAAGTCAGCTCTTTTTCTCTCAACTTGAGAGCTTGTGGGGTGCCGCTGCTCACTTTTCAAATATAATTGATTGCAATTATTTGTAAACATGAAAACATGTGGCCGTGTAACCAAAATATTAAATGAACGCAAATTGAAGCGAAAACATATTCGAAGAAAGTTTAATTAATCTTTTTTATGGTGTTATAATTAATGATAATATTCTCTACTATACTATATGTATAGCATACTTTTTGATAACAAAATCCTAAAATCCACAGCATATGAAACTATAATAATAAATCTTCGTGAATTTCGGCATTTCTACAAATTTCCCGTCATCAAATTGAGCCATACTTGGAGCATAGCAAAAGCTTGCCACAAAACAAACAAAACTTTCACACTCCAAAATTGATAGATTCGAAATGTCTTCCGTCAGTAATGAACACTGATATATTTTAAGCCACCGCAGCAAATCCATCATCTCTGCTTCCTGTCTGCCATCTCACTTTCAGCCATTACTTCCTCTCTACCATCTCACTCTCGACTCATACATCCTGTCTGCCACTACACACTTTCTGCCGCTCCTACTTCATGCGTGTGTATGCCTGTCAGCAATTCATCAATTTAGCGCTGTTTGCCTGTTTGTTTGTTTGCCTGTCTGTCGGCGTCTTCTCATCCATTACAGCGCCCAAAAGCAAATAAAGAAATTACAACTTCCCGATCCGCCAAAATCTCACTTACCTCACTGCGCATTTACCAAATCAGCTAATGACACTGCTGATGAAGACACTGATTGTGTGGTTTGTCTTTCAATGGCGGCGTATAAAAGTTTATGTGGCAAATGAAAAAAAATCTGCCTCATATTTTACTTACTTCCCCCGTAAGTAACAGCTGCAGTTGTACTTTTGATCTTGATAAAAAGTTTTCCGTTGCTTAATGACCAAAAATGAGATACTGAAGATGCTGACTGGAACGGCGGGCGTTAGGATTTAGGCGAACGGAAGTTGGATATTGTGAGCTCTTTTTTTATTAATTTAAAAATTACTTTGAAATTAGTTGGGATTACTCGTATTTTTATGGTAATTTTTGTGGCCAAAATCGACAGTTATTTACGCGCTCTTCTTGTTCCCTTCATTTACGTTTTTTTCTTATTCTTATATATAGTATAACGAACAGAAAAGAGAAAAAATTAAATAAAATGAAAAAAATTAAATAAAATGAAAAAATTAAATAAAACGAAAAATATTTTGCTTTTTTTATTTTATTTCATTTTCCTGTTCTTTTTACTTCTGTCCTTATATCTTTTCTCGTTAAAACTTCTCACGGCGCCATTTTATGCGCATGTTAACCCTTTTTCGCAGGGATAATATTACCCTACAGGTCTCTTGGCTACCCAGTTTTATTTTCCATAAAAGTACGGTTCTTGCTTGTAAACTTTATCACGTTTTTATTTTTACTTTTCATGTTCATTGTTTGCCCGCTTTCCTGTGGGATTTGCTTCTGTCAACAAACAAACAAGAATGACTATTAGGGAGGAAGAAGTAGCGCATACACCCAGTACAAAATTTTTTGGCTCTATGTCAAAGTAATGTAGCCTACACATTCACCAAAAAGAGATCTAGATCTAGAACAAAAGTTAAATATTTGCTGCTTTTAGTTAAGACTGGTCAATAAACTCATGATAGTTATAAGAAAATGTCTTAAGCTCTTTACAAAAATGAGCGAAGACAACATTTTTGTCTTCTTTTCTAAAGAGAATACTTACTACTTTAGATTTTTTAACAATAATTCATCAAAATAATCTAAATTGAGTTTTTGTTATAGCTTACGATACTCGTATACTGCATCATATTACTTATACCTATGAAGCATAAAATTTTCGGCATACGCTATCATATATAACCAGTACTTAACCAATACTTAACCAGTATATATGTAATATATAACCATTTTATAACCAAAACTCAAATTTTGCTGCAATATGAGTGGTTTCTATTATATCGTTTTTCCTCCGTCAGCTGAAAACTGATGTTACGTAACTTGCATTTTAAGTGACGATAAATTTGCAACTAAAATTTTTCAAGTTGGGCTCAAATTCTAATAATTATTAATACAAACCTTTTTTATTAAACTGCTGAATCTCTGTATCATTTTAACCACAGAAAAAAAATCAATAGTTGGAACCATTAATAAAAAAACATTTATTTCAAAATTCCGAAAAAAGTGTTTAACATTTTTAAAATTATTACTGTACTAAATAAAAAATTTTAATTTATTACTACTTTTTAATTAAAACCTAAAAATTAAATAGTACTTTCACCTAAACCTTCTGAGGAAACTCACTAAACCACACGGCTGTCACACTGTCATTTTTATATTAGCAGCAAATTTTTCCTGCCGGCTACGCTGATATAGTTGCCCTCAAACTGTGCTGCCAAGATTTCATGGAATTTAACTTTACACGCTTTTGAACAAATTTTACACATTTATCTTTGTTTATACGCTAAACACCTAGGACCTAGGACACTATTATGCATATAAAAATCGTGTCTAATGATGTGTAACTGCACACACACACAGATTCAAATACAAATATGCATAAACATGCACGTGTAAATTGGGGAAACCATTAGAGGTGCCAGCAGCTTTTAACACGTGGCGTGTCTAGACAAAATTTACACGTGTCGTAAGCATTTTCGCCCGAGACAATATTTGCCGATTGCGCAAAGATAGTCAACGCTCGAGCGAATGTGAGCACGTGTCTAAACAACAAACAGACACATACAAATTTCCATAGAATATATGCAAATGTGGTCTATGTTCTGCAAATGCTTTGGTCATAATGGTCACAGCAATAATTTTCAACATTCTTTTGTGTGCTTGCGTGGCTATTATGCGTCTGTTTACGCAATGCCGTTAACGCTTTATGCTTTGATAAGCTGCAGATTGATTACCTAAGCAGTTGCGAGCGCAAATATTGCTTTTGAAGGTGTGTGCCTGAAATGGAAATTAGCTAACAAGGCGTTTGCTATAATATTTACATAAAGTCTATAAATATATTTTTGTGGCTGGTACACTCTTGTCAAAATTAAGAGAACAATATTTCAGGAAATAATATATGCTAATGGCATTAGGAACACAACATGCCTATATCATTTAACTTTTGCCATGTATTTTGCTAAGAATTTCTTTATGTTTTTTATTAACCCTTTTTATATCCAAAGCAAAAAAATCTACAATTAAGAGAATAGGATATTCAAATACAAAGTTCAGAGGCCTACAAAAATAAGGTAGTAATGGTTTTTTACGCAAAAATATTTCATTAAAAGATAGATGCAGTTAAAGTTATACATCAAAAGCAATGAGCACTCATGCACGTACTTTAAAAATTGTGTGTTACTCATACGCTATGGTGTACTATTGAAAACAGATCAAAGAGGCAAATTGAATTTAGACTAACCTGCGACTACTTTCTTTTATTTGGAATTGTTTTTCAAAGGTAGCCCACCCTTGGTTTTAAAGCCACGAAACTACGCTCTATCGAACCAGTATAAATATGTTGGAGAGCCATTTACAAAAGCCATTTTTTCTTTAAATAAAATCCTTAATTGTCGGCCAAAAACGCTCCTGCACTATTTTAAATCTTCATATTGAAGCTACATTGAATATCTCCAGTTATAAATGGTCACCATCCATGTACTTATGTGAGATGTCTGAACTTAAATAAGCAGTCGTTAAAATTAGAAGTGTTCCCATAAGCGTGGTATAAATGGAATATTATTATCTATTCGATAGTTCTTACTTGACCCTTTGTCAAACCCAAAAACTCTTATAGATCGAAGAAGCGCTTTGAGCTTATGCAAAATCTAGTATAGTGGTTAATTTTTATCTTAGCCACTCCACCAGTGACACCTAAGGTGTTCCTACTGAGATAGTTAAATCCCAAACTGACAAAACCCGATAGAGAAAGTGGAAAATGATTCCACCTCTCCTCCATATAACTTTAGCCAAGAGCGTTCCACAAAATATTTAACTGTGCGGCAACGCGTTAACCCATTGAACATTGTCCAATCTAAACACCTTCGTTTTCCGTCGTCACAAAATACATATGTCCAACGCAGTAGGACAACAAAATACCAACTCGCTTTTATTCGGACGAAGTTGTGGCAAGGCTAGCAACCTCATCGGCTCAGCAGTTTCTAGCGATTCCTTAGTTCCAAATTAGTTTAATACAGTCCTTAACTAGTTTTGAGTCCACAGTCAGCGAGCCAAAAGCCGCTCAACTATAGAAATCAGTGCGCACCTCTCTGAAGGAAGAGACACTTCACTTGCACTCATGGCAGCCACCTTCATTTGAAAAATGCTAGTCTGGTAATTTGAAACTAGAGTATATGAAGAGCTACCAAGGGAAGCTTCCGACTTCTACTCACCGTCTTAACTTCCATACCTCGTAGGTGTAAGAGCAGAGAACGAAACGCCAGAAGAGATTACGCGTTGCAATGGTCTTGATTGTTAGAAGTGCAATCGGTTTAGTATAGAATTTCGGTGCACCTCATGTGGCGATCTTTATATAAGTATATATGTATAAGTTTAAAAATATTTAAAACATACGTTTTTGTTAGATATGTATGTTATTTAGTGTATTAAGCTATGAAATTATGTATTTATATTCTCTTAATACAAAAATTTTTTTTTCATTTTCGAAGATATCTTCTAATATATTTGTTGTAATTTTTAAATAAATGCACATATTTAAATCACTCGTACTTGTTGTTGTAGTTGTGGTTATAGTAGTGTCGTAAAATTCGTGCTCTGAATGTGTGAAGCATCCTTAAACATCTAACCTAGTAACCAGCACTCATCACATTCGCATATCAAAACATCACTAATACTAACACAAATGACTGACAATGTGCTATCAATGAAGTAACAAAATTAAGGTTTAATTTAAAATAATTAATTTTACTTTATTTAAATTTTTTGTTTTTTTATTTAACCTTTTAGTTTTTTTTTAACTAAAAATAAAACAAATTGGCTTAATGAGAAAAGAAATAATAAA